>NC_056736.1:206864773-206954773 GCF_019279795.1 Protopterus annectens | reverse complement strand
ACAGGCTATAAGTCACACTACAGGTGGGAATTGTTATGAAATGAGTTATTGTGGTGTCATGTTGCAATTGCACAAATAACAGGCAGTGTATCAGGGGTGTGTACCCTTTATATCCACTGTAGCTATATGGACACAGCAATACCTGACATGTATAACCAGCCTCCACCAAGGTAGAGTAATCCCCTTTTGTGGACAGCAGCGATACACAAACCACATAATAGGTTACTACATTGACTGTACAGGGACACATAGGTGCAGGCAACAACTTTGAAGAAAGTCCACCTATATCTGAGCAAACATGTAAGTTCACAGGTGACGCACTGTAAGGCTGACTATGAGTATGAATCTGACATATCCACACCACCAAGGACAATTGCAACCATGTCGCCACATATATTATAAGTCTTAGATCAAACAACACAATTCACCCTATACTGGGGGTAAAGAACACCTCATACACACATTCCGTGGATATAGGTAAACTGCATCACACAGGTTAGGTGGGAACATCACCAACCTGTCCACCCCAGTTGTACATGGAGATATGCACATTAACCACACTCCTCCCCTCAGCAATGGTGAGCATGTTCATATTGCCTACTGATGGCAACAACAGCATATCTCCATGGGGCATAATAACATCAGTGTCTGCTTCCTACATGAACTCAGGCAAGTGCTCAGAGCTCCATTACACACCACAGTCAAACACAGACCTGCCACATCCACACACCATCCACATAGAAGATGACCACTGTCAACCCTCTACACAGAAATGAATGGAGGATTATGCAATCAAGTGTCCAACAATGGGGGGAATAAGATAGCTCAGTGACAGGTGTGCAATGCAAGCTGCTATAGCCATGATAACTTGGAGGGTTTTGGCATAGTCTGGATTATTTGCAAGTAATATCCACTGTTGATCTGCATTTTGACAACCATATGAGGTCCTGTGGCCTTTTTCTGTTTATGTCTTCCCAGGTAACATGCAGATGCTTGCCTACCATCATTCTCTGTTGGGAAAACAGACATCATCATCCAATATGTGACTGGACATTATGTCCTGTCATGTGTATGGAGAGCATAAGATGTGCAGGAAAGGACTGCCCTGTGGAACAGTGCGGTCCTCAGGGTAAATGATGCTGGCCTGCACAGCAGAACTTATGAGCATGTGCAGCATTGGGCCACCGACCTCAAATGCCATGCCCATCAATGGGCTGCTGCTGTATCGAGGGACCGACTAGCCACAGGTGAGGACCAAGCCATCCAGCCCCCACTGACACCCACCGAGGAGCTCCTCACCACACTTGGGCCACACACAGCACACACAAGCCATGATGCAGAAAGAAGCATTGTGGAGGCAGGTTGCACACATAAACACACTGGATGAGGAGCGTGCAGGTAACAGCCCATTGGGGATTTGTACACTAATGTATCAGACATACATGTATATGTATTGTATCTACATGCATGTGTCAAGTCTGATTTCAGTTGTGGATGGGGTTTTCTAATGCACAGAGGTACACATCTATGGTGAGGACAGGACATTGTGTATTATTGCAGTTAGTACTATAGATGTGCAGACATGCTGCATCCATCCTGTACCAAGGCCACATGTGAGTCTGCTGACAATAACTCCCTCTCACAACTATCTAGGACCCTCTGGTCTGCATATGAGACAGCATCCTGAAGCTGGTGAGTATTACATTGTTCTGTTGTTGACTGGCAATACCCCAGGCATGTGAAGTGCATGCAATTTACCATGAACACAACCATCAATAATAGATATATTGCTTTATGTAATAGCTATAGTGCTTGTTGTGCATGCTCACTTGTGCTGGGATTAACTGTATTGCATCACAGGGGTCACCACTGGGGGCTGATGTGTATTCAACATTCCTGTTGCATACCTCACAACCTGTCAGTGTCAAGATGTCTGGACAGAGGCTAGAAAAATGTGCTGGACAAATGGCCTAAGGTAAAGTCATGTGTGGCATATTACTGGTATACAGTGGATATAATTTGTGTACACACCCCTTTTAAAATGCAAGGTGTTCCTGTTACATACTAATTAGGACCACAATATGACAGTCCACACCTCTTCCAGCCTTTAATGTAACCCATAACAGGTACAGTTCACTTGTAAACCCAAGCATCTGTACTTATGTATTGCACCTACAAGGCAAGCCACCTGTGAGGGTGGCAGAAGTCCTATCAACATGCTATTTCAGTCAGGTATGATACCCCATGCTGCCATATGTGTCAGTACACTCTCTGTGGCCTATTTGGCTATAATATCACATACATGGGCATTGTTAAGGTACACAGACCACTTCTGACCGCGTATACATTTCAAACATATGGATATTCCAGACATATCAGTACAGAGGACTGTACAATAGTTTAACCTGCTGCATGTGAAGCAGATGCTGTTACCACACTATATAAAGTAATGGTGGCGGGAGGTGGTCACCAGCCACATATGGTGGTATAAGCCACATATGATATGAGCCTCACAGACATGCAAACAGTTGCCAGTATTATGATTAGAATTCCTGTCTATCTTAATATTCCTATTCTAGTGCTACACAGTTATGAGATGCGGCACACAGCTTATACATTTCTAACTCTTCTGAAGGTACTTCTAAAGTGGATGACATCAACAGGTCTACTAAATTGTAGTGAAAGGAAGTGTAAAGGGTAGTACACAGGTCAAAAATGGTATGAGCCAGATAGTACATGATTCATACACAGTTGCCAGTACTGGGATTAGAACTCCTGCCTATCTAAATATTCCTACTATGGTACTACACAGTTTTCAGATGCACCACATAACTTATTTATTTATTGAAGTTTGATGACTGGAGAAGTCCACTGGGCCATGAAGAGTCCATTTTCAGTGGAGGCCCGGGGAGAAAGCTCAACAATAATTGCAAGTTACATTTCACATGTTACAAAAGGACATAGTTCATACAGCTAATTAAACATTTATGGATAAGCTCCATGATATTTGCAATTGGCTTGTCACAGTGAGACAAAAATGAAAACGCATAATTCAATACAGAAATTTCAACATTTACATAAAGTGAATATTTTTGTTGTAAACTCAATTGTAGGTTTAACATTTCAAAATATATAGCTACTAGCTATTGGTAGGTTAGGAAAATATTATGCATGGAGAGGGTAATAGTATATTTGAGATTGGAGAGTATAATACAATAGATATTAGAGAGAAAATTAGTTTTTGGTAGGGGAGGGATTTTTTTGGGTTGGATGAAGTAATAGTAGAGGTAGTTGGATGAGTCTGTAAAAGGTGGAATGGGGGAGGGTTTTAAGTTGGAGCATGGCAAGTGCATTCCCATTTGGAAGAAAAATGAGAGAGTAGCTGAGATTTGAAATTTGAATGGTTTGGTAGGTTATGTAAGTGTGTGGTGAGAGAGTTCCACTGTTTAGCTAAGGAGTGGGACAGCAGTAGATGGCCAGGAGGTTGTGCAGGTATGTGGACCTGAAGGTGATTTTGTTTTTTGGATCTGAGTGAGCGGTTGGGAATGTAACATTTTAAGGAAGTGTTAAAAGCTGGGCAATTGGCAGGTTTAAAGATGAGCTTGTGGGCAATGGTGAGTTGCAGGTAAGGTAGTTGGGTAGTTCAAGCCTGTTCAGGATGAGGAGGGAGTGGCAGTGGTGGGATGAGTTTTTTGAATTGGTTGCAAATTATTTGGAGATCTTGTGGTAGCAGGATTCAAGTTTGGACTGAAGGCCAAGATGGAGATTGGTGAAAAGAGGGGCACCATACATAAGGGAGGAGAGTAGGAAGGTGGATGCAAGATTTTGATGGGTAATGCGGCTTAGGAAGCAGTTGTGCCTGTAGAGGTTTCCTTGATTGCGGAGCAGATGTGGGTATATAATTTAAGTTCTTCTTCAATAATGATGCCAATAATCTTGGTTTTGGGAACAATTTCAAGGAGGGTGTTGTTTTGGCTCTGCATGGTAAATGTGGATTTGTCAATGAAGTTTTTGGTAGGGGAAAAACATTAGTTTGGTTTTATTTGCATTTAGTGCTAGGTGGTTAGACTGCATCCAGGTTTCTGTTTTGGAGAAAGTTAGTTGTTTTTTTGCTAGGAGCTCAGAGGGGGAGAAGGCTGAGCAGATGATTGTTGAGTCATCTGCATATTGGATGATAGAGGAATCTGGAATGGATTGGTGAAAGTTGTTAATGAATAGGTTGAAGAGAAGAGGGCCAAGAACAGAACATTGTGGGACACCTGTGGGTGTGGGAAGGAAGGGGGCAGGTTGAAGTTTTCCATTGGACAGCTTGTTGGTGGTTGGACAAGTAGCTGGAAAAACAGGTTATGGTGGGAGAGAGGTGTAGGGTGGAGAGTTGGGATATAAGTAAGTTGTGTGAAATGGTGTCAATGGCCTTTGACAGATCTATGAATAGTGTGGGTATGAACTTGCCTAAGTCATGTTTGAGGTTTATGGTTTCAAGAAAGGAAAGAAGGGAAGTCATGGTGCTGTGGCCTGGGCGGAAGCCATGTTGGGTAGGGGAGAGGAGATTGTTTAGTGTTAGGTGTGACATGAGTTGCTCTTGTATTGTTTCTCTAGTATTTTAGAAAGAGGGGAAAGGATGGCAATAGGCCTGAAGTTGGTGGTATCAGAATTGTTACCACCTTTGTGGAGGGGATGATGTAAGCATGGCGCCAGATAGAAGAGACATATGATGCTAGTATGGATCTATTTATAAGAATAGAGATGGAATAGTCAATGTTATGTGTAGATTGTTTGAGGAAGGTGAGTGGAAGGCTGTCTGGTGCATTGCAACAGGGTTTGAGTTTGAGGAGAAGTCTTTGTATAGTGTTTGTGGGGATGGGCTTGAGGCAGAAGAATGTGGAGGAATGTTGATGTTTGGGGTGGTGGATGAGGCAGGGGGTTGGTGGTGGAAGAGGGGGCATGAAGGAGGATGATAGTTTAGCTATGCAGTCTATGAAGAATGAGTTGAACTGGCTGGCTGTTTCAAAGTTGGAGAGGTTGGGGTCTGAGCAGGGGTTTTCTTTGTTGCCAAGTTGCAGCATGGATGAGATGAAGTCGTAGAATTTTTGGGGATTTGTTGAGTGCAAGGAATGGAGTTTGGAGTAGTGGGCTTTGCGGTCTTTATTTATTATTTTTTTGCGGAGTTTCATAGTTGCTTATATTCTAGGGGGGTGTAACAGTTTTTATGTTTTTGATATTGTTTCCATTTTTGTCCCTTTGGTGCAAGGCTAATTTAGTATCTTTTGATAACCATGGGCAGGGATTGGTTTGGATGCTTTTGGTTCGAGGGGGGGGGGGTGGGCTTGCTGATTGGGAAGGGTTAGGAATGAGTGGTTAAAGTAGGAAACAGCATCATCTAGAGGAAGGGTTTTTAGAGGGGACCGGTCAGTATGCTTTACACATTCAGAGAAAGTTAGAGGGTTGAAAGAGGAGAGGTTGCGGGTTTGGATGTAGTGGTGTTTATGCAGTGGAGATGGGAGACGGTAGGCAAAGGCTGTTAGGTGATCGCTGAGAGAATCAGGGGATATTCTGGCTTTGGTGATAAAATTTGGGTGAGTTGTTAGGATCCAGTCAATGATGGTACCAGAGGTACTATCTTTATTTGGTCTGGTTGAAGATTGTATTAGTTGGGAGAACTTGTACAGATTGATTGTGTGGGACGGGGCTTCAGAGTTAATAGTATTCCAGTTGGTGTTGGTATCACCGAGTATATAGGTTTCATTTCTTATATTGGAGGAGAACCAGGACAGGATATTTTCAAGAGTTTTGATATTATCACTAGGGGGAATATAGAGGGCAGTGATACATATGGACTTGTGGTTGTTTATTTTTAGTAAACCTATTATAATTTCAGCGTTGGCAAAGTTTGGTATTTTATTGGAGTAGGGAGTTACGGTATGGGAGGTGGGGTAGATTATTGCTACTCCACCTCCTTTTATGTGGGCTCTGTCATTGTGAATGATTTGGAAAACTGGTGGTAGGATTTCACTATCTCTTATATAGGTTTTCTGCCAGGTTTCAGAAACAGCGGTAATGTCGATGTGGTTATGGGAGATCCAGGCATGGAGGTTAGGGATTTTGTTTTTTAGGCTTTGTATATTAAGTGTTGTAAGGTGAATGGACTTTGGGTTTGTGGGTTGAGTGGAGGGTTTGGTGAGATTGATGTTAGAGATGGGTCCGAGGTTGGGGTGGATGTCACTGCCTAGTGAGAAAGGGATGTAGAAGAGTTAGGCAATGTGTTGGGCAAGGGTAGCTTGGGTTGTGTGAGAGTAGTGATTTTCTGGTACCACGTTGGGGTTTGGGTTGGGAGCATTTTTGGTTTGAAAAAATAGATTGAGTTAGAGGTAAGGAGTTCATGTGAGATGGATGTGTAGGATGGGAAGTGAGGTTGATGGTAAGATGTAGTGGAGTGTGTATGAGAATTATAACAAGAGTTGGGAAAAAGTGTGAGATAGGTAAGAGAAGAGAGAGAGAGATTAGTAGGGCAAATGGGGTTATAGGGAGGTATGTTATGTAGAGCACTACAGCTGCCACATGTTCACAGACAACCTTTCCCCTTAAACTATTAACACTCAGACCTGTGAGGGTTACCCATATATCACCCAATGTGGACATATGCACTCTCCAGCTTATACATTTCCACCTCTTCCAAAGGTACTTCTAAGGTGGATGACATCAACAGGTCTACTAAATTATAGTGAAGGGAAGTACAAAGGGGAGTACTCTGGTCAAAAATGGTATGAACCAGACAGTACATGATTCACACACACATACATACATACACTTGCCAGTACTGGGATTAGAATTCCTGCCTATCTATGTATGTCTACTATAGTGTTACAGTTAATGTGCTGCAGAGCTTACTGAACTTTCACATGGCCAAAGCTACTGATAACTGCTCAGCTGTGGTAAAGCATTACAGGTGGCAGACAGTCTGTCTTCTGTTCCACCTGTACATCATGCTTGTTCTTTCTGTCTTGCACTTCAACGAGCATTATGGCTTGGCACTTCATCAGGTTATTTTATCAAGAAGTGTGGCACACCTGGCAGCTGTCAGCAGTATTCGTTCATCACAGATGTAGCCCCAGTACTTTCTAGTTATGTCCACTACTCCTGGCATATTTGAAGGGAAGTTATTGGTGCTTTCAACCATTAACCTGGTGCACTTGTCCATTCTGGGGCACTGTTGCAACTGCCTCATGTACACAGACAGCTATTCCCTCTAAACTTTAAACACTCAGATCAGTGAGGGTTACCCATATATCATCCGATGTGGACATATGCACTCTCAAGCAAAAACTAGACTAGCAGGTCAAGAGGATAAGATCAACACCTGCACCACACCATGTGGAACACGTAGCTTACCATGACACCCACTTTGACAGCCATGACATACAGTGAAAAACCACACACCCACCTTCCCAAAGACACTCAATGAACATTTACTAAAACAGCAAAGACCAGCAAAGCAGACACCCACTCAGACACCATGACATGGCACATGCCAAGGGACACATTTAACATACACAGTGTGCCCCCAACCTAAGCTCCTAAGGCTAACCACCTTGCATAATATAGTGATCATGGGTAACTCAATACTGAGGCACACACATCTCACTCATTAAGTTGAATATGGAGCAGGAAACAGACAAATATTTATCACATGCCAGCATCTAACACATGATCAGCCAGTCATGTCACCCCACAACAACTACATGTATCACTCCATGTGGGTGTGAATGACACACCTCCCTGGCTATATGACAGGAGATATGGTTGAACTCTCTGATTATGCGGTCCAGGCAGGTGTGACAGTAGCCCTGAGTAGTGTATTGCTATCACCCAGAATGATGCTGCGGTACTATCAACAGATGATTGACTGCAACATTGGCTTACATGTTATGTGTCATTCTCAGGGGATCCAGAACCTCTCTGCTTGGGATGACATGATTGACAGAACCCAATGACTTGCCATGGATATCCTACATCTGTCACCACTGGGTTGCCAGGTACTGTCTAAGTGTCTTGCCGCATGTATGGTGCCTTATTAGGCCATGCTCCTAATGTTATTACCATCATAACAGCTGCACATGTATGCAATCTGAGGGTCATGTTGCTCAACAGTGGACATCTAACTGTCAGGGTGCAGTCACTCATAGCAGTTGTTGGAGTGGAGGATACATGTCTGCTGTAATGGTGAGGTGGTTCACAGCAGCAGACAGCAGATGTGCAGTATCAGCTATGACACATTCCACAGCTGTCACCTCCCAAACATGGACCACACCACACCTCCACAGGTGGTGTTGTCTCCATATTCATTATGGATCTGAACACCTCCAGACTAGTATCACATCAAAATGCATTGGAAATACTTCCAGTACAACTGCCTTGGGGTAATAGTGCAGTCCAGGCCATAGCCTGCTATGGGTCCACATCTATGTTCCTAGACAGTCAATGCACAGTCCTCAACACCCTGCCATCTATGATGGTCCAACATAGCAGTGACATAGTACATGTGTCTTCAGCTACCCCTCCATCACCTGATTAATGTAGCCAAGCCCCAGTACAGTGGCCCAACACCTCTGGGATTCATCATTTCCATTTCCCTAGACCAGATCATACTGACCCCTGGTAGAGGATGCAACAACCTTGACCTGTGTTAACCACTTAAATATGGGACTGTTGCTCATCCACAGATGCATGGTGAGATTCACACAGGCTGTAAGCAACATGGAACTCAACATGTCAGCCACACCCCCAACAAAGATAACCACCTGGCAAAACCTCTGCAAAGCTGACTTTGCAGCCATGAAAAGAGGTTTTGATGTCTTCACTCCACCCATGGGAATGGGAAATAGCTGCATGACTGTGGAATCATACACATTGGCACTGTACAATCAGGTACATGAATGCATGGTAATAGCCAGAGCTAACAGAACCCAGACACTGTCTTCCAAACACTGGAAGACAAAGTGATGGTCCCCTGCCATTACTAAAGTGTACATCAGATGGAGGACACTGTTGCAGGGAAAGGTGGTGTTCCATGACTGTTGATCTCCCTTATTAGCCTCAAACACAACTCTGGATCCCTCATGGAATCCCCAACAGGCATGTATGGCAGCAGGGATGCAGCAGACACTGACAGTCAAAACAGCCTTTATCGTTACATCAACAATCTCCACAGCATTAAACACAAGTGCTGTGAGTTACTGCAAAATGCTAATACCTATCCTGAGAACAGATATTGGCCACAGTCTTGGCAACACATTCAGTGCCAGCTTTACCCCTCTTTCCCCCAGAAGTGAAGTGCTGAATGAATGTGTTCTCACATGCTGTATCCCATTTCTGTTCTAGGCATCTGTGTGTCACCAGGATGTGGCCCTGCAGTAAGGCCACAGGGTATGGCAGTGTGGTAACACATCCACCATGTCATAGGCAGGGTACAGTATCTGCACCGTAATCCCCAGTCTGTAACACAGTGATTAAATATACCTCACAGATTATAGGGCTAAGGGTTGTACATAGGTATATGTTGATTTACATCATCTGTTTTAGAATGGAGAATAGTACATGTTCTGGTTTAGACATACCTCTGATTGCTAATAACCACAGCCAAAGGGGATATTCATCAACCAAAACACACTGGGATTACTATTCACTCACACACACACACACACACACACACTTGCCAGTACTGAGATCCATAGGTTCACTGCTTCATAGGTGTGTAGGAGTTGAATGGCCTGAAGGCTGTACAAGGCTAGTGCATGGGAGTACCCTGGCATCAGGCCTCATGAAAATAATTCCCAGTGTGGCTCAGGAGTATAGTCACTGTAATGGTCCCCAGGGGCGGGTGTTGTATTCTCCATCTACTCATCCAAATTTCTATTGTGGGTGGCCAGTGATGTTCACTGCTTCCCATGCGTGTGATTTATATTCCATAACATGGACAGTGTCTAGGTTGTGCACATGTCCCACATGCATGTTCTTTGAAGTGTGCTTGAGGTCTCTGGGGCATGTTGTGTGGACAGATTGGTGTCTTCTGATGTAGCATTCCTGATACTGTTTGGTGAGACCTGGCTATGTAACTGAGGTAGTGATTGCCCCTAAATTGACAGTATGATATGGGTATTCATTAGAGTTATGGTTTACTATCAATTTGTCGACTGTAACACAGTCGAATAGTCATGTTGTCAAACCGAAATGTCAGTTCGCACATTGACTAACGTAAATGTTGAACCAGATGTCCGAAAATGTCTATATCAAAATTTTCGAACAAGAAACAGACTCCCAGACTGTCTACCTGTCAAAGTTGCCACACTACAGTACATGTTTGCAGGGCAGCAAGCCCCACTGCTCCCCCCAACCCCCCACTTATATATACAAACTCCAAGATCGCACTACAGTGAGGGTAAAGGTACATTTCCCAATCCCCACTATAGTGCAATCTGGCTTGGAATGTCAGAATTCACAGCAGCGAATGCTGTATTGCATTTGCTGATGTAGGTTCCGACATTTTTTGTGTTGATGTTTTGAGTCGACATATGGCTCTCTCGATATTTTGTAAATCGCACAAGTTGCGATCGACAAATTGATAGTAAACCAGAGTTATTAGCATCTGTCCATACAGGACATGTGTATAAAGCATGGTATTCCTTTTGTGGGGTACATTTTCAGACTCTAAAGTTGTTGCAGGTGTCCAGTGCGGGACATGGCAAAAGGGCCACTGTACACATTGATTGGACTACAGAGGGATGGAACAGGGTGCCATGTCCTTTTACTTACTGGATAACAAACAGCCAGGAGATGAACCACATCAAAGTACTTTCTGTTGTCAGTGGCATTGTTGTGGTCAACATGTATGTAGTCCACTGCAATCACGCCGTGGGTACTATCTGTGAGGCAATATGCAGAGGAATTACCAGTATGGTGGTTTTTGCCTAGCCAAGTGTGTTTGTGTATCATTCATGGGTGGAGAGTGGTCATTGAGTATTAGAAAGGTTGCCTATATTGTTCAATAATCCGTAATGTCACATAGTCATTGCACATGGCACTAGATGTTTAGGACTGTGGATTGTCTACACCAAACTCTACGGTGTTTGACAACTGTCGGCCTTGTAATGTGGACACTGGGATATATACTAGGTCCTCAACACAAATATTTAGCAAAACCCACCCCAAAGGATCCTGTTATTACACAATCACACCTAACCCCCACAGAGGATACTGATGAAACACACACACATGCATGCCAGTGCTGAGTTTCAAACCCCTACTTAGCTATGTATTGCTAATACAGTGTAACGCATTTACCACACACACCACGGAGCTTATAGGATGGATGTTGTCCCAAGGTACTTCTAAGGTGAGGAACATCACCAGCCATTGTAAATACTGGCACTGGATGATGTAGTGGGTGAGAGATTCCACAAAAGCTTTTACCCTACACACACTTTTATATTTGCCAGGGCTGAGGTTCCAACCTCTATCTAACTATCTTTTCAGACCATTATGTTATGCATTTACCACATACACCACTGACATTACATGGTTTAGGGTTGCCAACAGGTACTTCTAAGGTGGATAATATCTGCAGGACTGCTAAAGTCAGGAACTGAGATGTGTACTGGGTGTCAATAGGGCCCAAATCTTTGAGGTATGGACATATATATGTAGATATATGTGCATACACATACACTTGCCAGAAATGAAAGTCAAACCCCTACCTATGCAGTTATTGCTGCTACATTGTTCCACATTTATCACATGTGCCACAGAGCTTACATATGGGAGAGCTGTGCAAAGGTATCTTTGAATGTGAGTGACATCAGCAGCAGTCTAAAGGAGGGGGTAATGGAAGTGTAAGTGTGAATGACCAGAAAATCAGGTCTCTGCAAAGATACACATACTCTCTCACATTTACACAGTTATCAAAGTCAGGATTGGAACTCCTACCTAACTAGTTTGCTACACTACAGTATTATGCAGTTATCACAAGCACCACTGAGATTATATGTTGGAGAGCTGTCCAAAGGTATCTTTGAAGGTGAGTGACATCAGCAGCAGTGCTAATGGAGGGGTAACAGAAGTAAGTGTGGATGACCACAAAATCAGGTATTTACAAGGATGCACACACTCTCTCACAGAAATGCTCACAATTACATAGTTGCCAGAAGCAGGATTGAACTCCTACCTAACTAGTTTGCTACACTATAGCATTACACAGTTATCAAAAGTGCCACAGAGCTTATATGTTGGAAAGCTGTCCAAAGGTATCTTTGAAAGTGAGTGACATCAGCAGCAGTGCTGAGGGAGAAGTAAGGAAGGTTTAGTGAATGTGAATGGCCTCAACCACATTCATCTAGAAACACACACACACAGTCAAACACAACTTTACATTTGACAGGACTGAGATTACAACTGCTACATGGATATCTATTTGTACTGTAGTGTTACACAGTTATCACAAGCACCACTGATACTATAGGGCTGCGGGCTAACTAAAGGTATTTCTACAGTGAATGACATCATCACATCACATCATGTGATATAGACCTATGGGATGTGTAGTGGGTGGGACAGGCCTCATAATGGGATTCTCTCTGTCGCTGTCTGTCTTTCTCTTCCCCACATCTGTGTGTGTGTATGTTTGACATATTATATTTTGTTGGCCTTAGATATGTGTGCGTATTCCTATCCAATGTGTGCGTGTGTGAAGTATCAATGGTGTACAATTAGGTATGTTTGCACAGACAGCTGTGAATAACCAATATCAGTGTAGAAGTATGCCAAGTATGACCTTATACATTGAGTGTGTGCATTCATTCCAGGGAGGCTTGGACTCCATTTCAGGGTTTTGTGTGCCACGGCTACACCTAGCAAACATGTTCTGCAGGATTTCTGTAGCTAGGTTGCCAATATGGAGACACAATAGCTTAACATATGGGCGATACAGTAACTATTGCTGTCTGTGCTGCTTGTGTGGCATGTTTGGTTGTAGCATAGATTTTCTGATATATGTACTGTTTTACACTGTGATGTGTCATGTCATCAACTAGTGACAGTTATCATTCTTTGCTCACAGTTATTTATTGGGAAATAGAAGACGGATGAAGCTGAGACCAATATTCTGAGGCATATAAACTACACATTCTGGCACACACCTGCCATTGTGCAGGGCTAGCTACAGTCAATAGACTGCTGGTTCACTGTAAATGGTCCAGCACCTTGTTAGTATGCTGGCTGGGGTTCCCCTCCTTGTGCTTTTCTCAACTTCACGGAATGGTCATATCCTGCTGGGGCCACACCTCTCAGCTGTACAGATACACCCAGGTTATCCAGAGGCAGGACTCATATATCTGGTCAGTTTACCTTCACACTGTGGTTTACCAGCAGTTTTATAGCTATTCATTCATGGGTTTGCAATGGGGAGTAGTATGGGTGGACATTACAGTTTCAGACTTCACACACTCCATGGCACCCATGCTTCTACACCCCCTGTTATTCTCTTCTCCACCTAACATTACGTAAGCAATATCTCAGTGGTATCCCTATAGTTGGGCCTTTATCCCAGTAGTATTTATGGCCTGATCCACAGTCCTTTCAGTAGGACATGGGGAGGCATGCTACCGGCATTTGTCAACATGGCCTTGCATTTGTTTTCTATTTACTGTGTTAGGTTGTTAGTTGGGACCCCCTGAAATTCTGTACATTGGCACTATGGGTGAGGCATGGACATTTGCCAGAGGACTGTAGGCCATTTGAGAGGGTGGTAGGCCATCTGTTACTGCATTTCTACATGGGATTGTGGGGAGAGGGTGCACACCTGCAGACTTTAACATTTGAAATGACTGTACTGGTATTTTGGTTACTCTGTTGGCTTCAATTTCATATTATATTGTGATGTATCATGCAGACAGGAGGCATATCAGTAGAGTGCACATTAGATCTTAATGGCATATATTTCAGTTTCAGATATTTTACCCTTCAAAACTAGAATGCAACTGCCAGACCTGTTGTAGTATGTCTGTATATGTTTGGGTTCGTGAAGGGCCGATCTTGTCTCTTGAACCTGATTGACTTCTTCAAATCAGTTTACAGAGCCATGGACAAGGGTAAGGTGGTCCACACAGCCTATCTAGACCTTGCCAAGGCCTTTGACACCATCCCCCACTCTGGAATCATAGATAAACTTAGTAAGCTGGGCATTAATCCCTACATCACCCAATGGGTTGCTAACTGGCTTACTGATAGAACCCACACTGTAAAAGTAGCCGACTCCAAATCCAGCTCCAGACAAGTGACAAATGGAATACCTCAGGGTTCAGTCCTGGGACTGCTCTTGTTGGCATCTACTTCTCTGAAGTACAGGCCAACACTAAGGGACTCTGGCTAACAAAGTTTGCAGATGACTGCAAACTGGGAGCCATTATTGAATCCCCAAATGATGAGGATACTCTACAAAAGGGCCTTACAGAAACAGATGCTTGGTGCCAGAGCCATGGGCTCAAGCTCAATGCCAAGAAATGTATAGTTATCCCCTTTGGGAAAAAACATGTATCCGTGAATTACCATATAGGTGGCAGTACAATAAACACCGAAAGTGTGATAAGAGACTTAGGGACACAGGTGGACAGTGATCTCACCTTCGATAACCACATCGCAGCAACAGTCAGGAAATCCTTCTATGTGGCACACCTCATCACTAAGGGCTTTTCATCCAGAAGAAAAGGAGGTCATTGTCCCACTGTACTCATCCCTCATTAGACCCATTATAGAATACAACACCCCATTTGGTATGTACCTCTCAAAACATCTGCAACAACTGGAAAGGCCGCAGAAATACCTCACTAAAAGAATCACAAGCCTAAAGCAGATGCCCTATGCTGAACACCTTAAAAAACTCCAACTATACTCTGTCACATATCATCTACTCAGAGGCGATCTCTGCTTAACATACAAGGCCATGTCAAACCCAGAGCTGTTGGACATGCTACACTTAAAGAAATCCCAATCCCTCAGAGCCACACGCTCCAGGGTTCTAAACCTTGTCATCACAATAAACAAAACATGCTGGAGGGATAGGTTCCTGACCCAGGGACTTCCCAGACTCTGGAATAGATTGCCCATACATGTCAAGCAGAGTGCCTCTTTGGACCTCCTCAAAAGGAACCTTGATGATTGGATGGGAGAAAGGAAATTCACCCCGGGGATCACGTCAGTTGCCCTGCTAGACAGGGTTCCAGGGAAGTAAATAGTGTGGGAAGAAATAGCCAGGGAATTGTTATGGCTAGGCTTATATAGGCCCTAGGGCTGATAGCCTAGTACCACCTATAAACCGATGAACCTGTGATGGGGGGCTGTTCACCATTGCCATCATTTGGGGGCCTTATCTTCATGGTCATCTACACCTGTCCTGCTGGTTGAGGCTGGTGGTTGATATGTGACCCTCATTGGCATCCATGTGTGTGACCTATTGACACCCACAGTTCTTTGGGCCATCACATGTACTGCAGTGGGGGTTGTCACCTTGTGTAGTGCTGCCTAGTATGTTGACACCAGTATTTGTTATGAAATTCCTGCTGTCCCATATAGCTGTCTGCTGCTATCCCATTCAGCCACCCAATTCCCTTGCATGCTTGCAACCATATCATACATACATACACAAATAAGAACATACTACTCCATTCAGTAATTGATAGGAAGAGTTACTTACCTTGTTGCTGGGCCAGTATTGTGGACAGTGCTGGAGGGCTGACTATGTTGGCTGCACATAGTACACTCCCTATACATGGTAAAGATTAGGTAGTGTCATATTTTCATCCCTTTTACTGCATGTGCAAGTTGGAGAGAAGTATCCATCTCTGGGTCCATACAGTGTCAGTGTGTGTGCTATAGCATTGCCTCTTTGCCGAGGCCTGGGCATATTGTACATGCCTCCTTCTGCCTACAGGAGCAGGCTCAGGATGTTCTGCCTCCGAATCCTTCTGTGCCTGTGCTGGCCTTGGCAATGCTAGGGGGCTGTGTGGCTCTGCCCCATGCTGTTCCTGCTGCAGTTGTTTCCGCAGGATCATATTGTGTAGCATGGCACATTCTATGAACATTTGTGTACATGTAGCTGGAGAGTACTGCAAGGCTGCACCGGATATGTCAAGGCAGCAGAACCATGACTTGAGCATCCCAAACACATGCTCTACTATGATCCTGGTTTGTGCATGTGCCTCATTATGGTGTTCTTGTTCAGGTGTGTGTGCATTTATGATGGGTGTCATCAGCCATGGCTCCAGTGCATAGCCAGCATCCCCCATTAGATGGCCATATAGGATGTCCCCTCTGGCAAATGCCTGATACATCTGTGAGCAATGCCAGATGTGGGAGCCGTGATAGCTTCCAGGACTGCCAGCACACACATTGATGATAATGCCCTGGGCATCACACAAGACTTGGTAGTTGATGAAGGGGAAGATATTGTAGGTTATGTAGACCCTGCACCGCTCACCGGGTGGTGCTTTAATGTGGATGTGCGTGCAGTCTATAGCACCAACTACCTCAGGGTATTCTGCTATACAGTGAAAGAGACGCATATGTGTGGTCAGCACCTCACGGGCAGTGAGGAAATATATGTGCTCATTGCCATGTTGTGTCATGGCATCCTGGAACTGGTGGTGTACCCTGGATGCTGATGCCTGTGAGAGCCCCATGATATCCCCAGTTGGTCTTTGGAATGTACCTGTGGCTAGTATTCTTAGCCCTAGACATACCTTGGTATCCACTGGGATGGGTTCCCCTGTGTGTAAGGTGTGGCTGGCACAGCTCAATGATTTGCTGTAAAATTTCCCTTTCCACCCTATAGCACTCTACTGTCTTTAGCTCATTTAGGCCCTCGTAGTTTACCCTGAGTCTGTACAATCTTCTCCTCCTCCTCACTGTAGGTCAGTTGTCAGCATTCTCCTCCTCACCAACGTGACTCTCTAGCACATATTGATGGAGTAAAGCAGCAGCAGCCTCTAACATTTTTAATTAGTTTTGCTAGTTAAAATCTCCCCATCTGTGTACACTGGTGGTGTAGAGTTTGTGGAAAAAAACAGTCTGTAGGGTATTTGCATAGTTTATATTAGTGTGCTGGGCTGCTGCATGTATAATTGGCTGATTCTGATACATTCTACCTGCCAGCTATGCTAGTTCTCCTTGATTGCCTTCCTAGTGGTGTTTCCCCTTCCCAGTCCCTCCCTATTTAAGCCCTGAGGCATGCCACACATACCCAGTGCTCAAATATAAACAGAGCTGCCATTTCCTCTTTTTTTTTTCTTTTTTGTTTAAATCCCGGTGCATGGCACGCACACCCATTTAGGCTATATACACAATGCTCAGGCACATCAGACACATCCCTCTTCCTTAGCTGTGCTTAGCTAAGGGCAAACACAGGCCACAGAGCTCCAATGCACATACAGCAAGCATGACACACCCCCTTATGAAGTCATTCAGCTCTTACACTTACACTGTTGCATTGTTGCACCAACATGGTTAGGTACAAGCTGCCACTTTCAGGAAATCTATGATTCAGTATAACTCCCCTCATTTGCATACCCCAGTGTGTAAGTCATTAGTTACTGCACTTAAACAGACCCTTTCTCCTTGACAACCAGTGCTCCCTGGTATTGATTACATTCTGCATGCCATTGACTATAACGGCAAAATGCAGAATTAACTTAAAATTGACCTTTCTCATTTTTTTTTTTTTATTTTCAGCACGATCCCATTTGCGTGCCGCTGCCCTAAGCTTAAACAGCCATGATCGGCCAAAAAAAAAAGTTTAATTTAAAATAAAATAAACTGTTATTAATGCCAATGGCCTTATATTTAGCCATTTACATGTGTGTTTGACTGTAATACATGCTTTACATGAGCTGTTCTGCCTCCGTTTGTTCAAATGCAGAAATGTATTCATTTATTAACTGACTACATTTCTACTCTGACACTGTTCCTGCATGGAGTCCGGCCTGCTTCGTGGATCTCAAAATCACCCCATTTGCATGGTTTTTATCAGCAGATGAGGTGGTTTGCATCCTGCACGGCTTTCCTTGCAGGAACAGTGTATGGCAACTCGTGCATATGTAAACAGCACTTTCCTGAATCACTCGGCTGCCATTTTCCATGCAGGAGCTCCTACACTGTTCCTGCATGGAAAATCGGCCTTCGTGAATCCTGGGGATTGTCTCTATACTTTAAAATATGCAGTAAACTGTGTTCATTCCCTGGTAAATTTCTATCTAATTTCTATCTATTTATTGATTAAGATTCATTTGGTCTAACAGAATTTACATCACCTATATCATTAATTCTAGTTTATTATCTATTATTAATCTTAATGCAACTTTATCTACATGTTTACATTGGCACTCCCTTGTAAATTGTCATTGTGGCATAGTTCACTGAAACCACAAAACATCAAAACTCATTTCACTGAAAATTTCAAATACAATAAATATATATATTTAAAAAGCTTTTTTGGAAGGAGGGCAATCCACCATGCACTCCCACACCTCCCCTGACTTAAATATTCTAATTTCAACATCACACAACTATAGAGAAAAGATAATATTCCAGACAAACTGAATTACATCTGGTGCACATGCACAAACATCTTGACATGTAAGTACAACTTAGCAGTGGGCATTAGCAAGGAACAAATGCTAATTAACGTTAATTTGCATTGCAAATATTATGCAACAAAACCAAAAAATGTTATTTTCTACAGGCTAAGATACCCCCAGATTTACTAATATTCTGTGCAGGGCTAGCTTAGTCCTGCACAGAAGTAGCCGTTTAGGAGCAGGATGGCAGCGTGCCATGCATATTAATGAAGGCGCGCTGCCCGAGCTCCTAATCTTACATGGAGCATGTAAGATATACATGGCCCCTCAATGAAGAACAGCAGAAAGCCCAAAAGAATAAGGGAGACCACTCATAGGTGTCTGCATACCCCAAGCAACATCCCTCCATGTGTAAAGCAGCAATAGTAAATAGAAACAATATAAACATACATTTTTTCTATGAATCTGATTAAATCTAACCATAGGTGCATGGGTTTGCCCATCTCTTAAGCTATGGTTAATGCAGCTTAAATGGCTGAAGAGGATAACAAGGGAGATATATGCAAATGAAGGAGTATAGCAATAGAATAGTGGTTAGAGCATTTGCCTTACGAGCAGCCATTCCTAGTTCGAGTCACACTGCAGCACATTCCAGTTTCCAATGCAAATCACATTATGACCAATACTTTAGTTGCATAACCTACTAAATAACATATTTTTGTGAACTGGAGTACTGCATTAAATGCAGATGTGAAGTGTCAGTGTCATAATGTTGTAAAGTCCACAGATAATTACATGTGCCCCATGCAGTATATGTACACAGGAATCAGGGATACAAATGGAAGGTAAAATATGTAATGAATGATAACTCCATACAGCTTCCAAATCCCCCACCTTCCCAAGATTCATTAGACATTACTGCCTACATCAGTGCAGTGGTAAGCAAGAGTAGCCACTAGTAAGCAAGAGTAAGCACTATTAAGCAGTAGTAAGTGGGAGTAAGCATATGTAAGCACCAGTAAGAGGGTTTAAGCCAGTTTGCATGGGGGTAAGCAATGCATGCACAGGTTAAGCAATATGGAAGCTAACTCTCTGTAAGCATATTTAACCAAAGGTTAGCAATGCTTAGCCTCCATGCAAACCTGCACAAACCAGCTTACAAGTGCTTAAAAGTGCCTTAATCACTCTGTATGCAACAGTTGCTGTTCTGCCCAGCAACAAAAGGAATAGCTTTGCAGGCCTTGAACCCAGGACCTTCTACACTACAGTCACAGTAACTAACCACCAAGTCATCACAGCAGTACATAAGAGTGAGGTATCACCAAACAAACCCTCACTATAGCAAAATCAAACTGAAGATGTGAAAGGAATCAGTATACAGTCATATGTTCTATAACCCACTACATAACATAAATATGTGAACTGGAGTACTGAAGTACGGCCAGATGTGAGGTGTAAATGTAACAGAGTGTTGAAGTCCCCTACAAAACACAAGGACCCCATACAGTGTAGATACACATGAATCATAGATACCAGACACATATATATATATATATATATATATATATATATATATATATATATATATATATATATATATGATGTAATGAATAATAAATCAATGCCAAAAAGCAAATATAATGCAAAGTCAACTTTAAGCAATGCTAAGCATTGCACAGGCCAGCTTAGGAGATGTAAGCAATGTGTAGGCCAGCTAACTCAATGTGCCCAGTGGTATATCCCTTTAAACAATGCCAACCTTAGGCAAGCAGGTTTGCCCATAGCTTAGCCTTTTCAAAACTGGCCAATCAGGGCAAAGTGCAGGAATTCAGCCCTACTTAAATCCAACAGGCGGGCATACAACTTATAACTGGTTGTAGCTTCCCCTTGCAGGCACCATGGCAGAAAGGTGAGAGGGAGTACGCTTCTGGGTGCAGCACTGGGGCATCCAGGAGTCCAAAGTCATGGCAGGAATCCTTATCAATGACCATGAGCAGAGACTGCTACAGGGCCAGTAACAGCGTTCCCAGTATAATGCAGAAGCCTGGGACTGTCTTACCTGTGACATCACCAGTGCCTCTGGCATACCCCGAACTGGTGAGCAGGTCAGGCATAACTATGCCGACCTGAAGCAGCATAAGGGGGATCTCATGGATCAGTGGATCCAAGAGGCTAGGATGGCAGGAGCTGTCCCAGTTGTAAGTATCACTCCACTATGTATGTGATAATTGCCAGCTCATGTATATTATGGATAGGTATGGCTAAATATTCCTATTATGTCCTTCACAGCAGCAAGTGAGTGGGCCACTAACTAGGAGGCCCATGGCTGTCACCTGCAGAAGTTGCTATGTGAGGCAGGTCAGTAATACTTTTGCATGTACTGTCATAGGAAATAAATCTAAAAGCATTAGCAAGGTAATTGACAGTATAAAACCTGTATTGTTTAAGGCAAGTACAGCATTCCCCAGGGAATATGGCAGGAAGAGTCTCATATAGTTTGTATATAAATAAAAACATAATAGCCTGACAGTAAAGGTCTAACTGCTGGACTGCATGTGTATACTCTGGTATCATATGGTAATCTTGATTTGCAATCACTTAATAGTACTGTTGTATTAAGCACTGTTACCCAAACGGTGCAACATAAATAAAATGTGTAGGAATGTCTGTATATGACTGGTGTAATCCCCAGAGGTCATTTACTACAACTGAGAGACACAGACAGAAAACAGCAAAAAGGCAGACAACAAAATCCAAATAACACATGGAACTGAGATGTGAACTGTCGTATTTTTAGCACACACAGCCATGGTTCGAATCCTGTGAGTGGCAGTAGTCTGCATACAAAATCATACCCCACAGCTGTACATATATGTCCAGAATTTCCAGTAAATTGGCCCATATCTGCTGCCTGTCACCCTGTCCCCCTGGGAAATAAGTGGGATGATCCCAGACATATAGGCAGCAAACAGGAAATACTGCTGATTGTCACACATAAATTTGAACGAAGCTGGCACACTAGCAACTCCCCAAAATCTTATGAGAGTAATAAGCCTTGTATGTCCCATTTACACCCTTATGTTGTCAAGCTGTGACCAGAGTGTGCACAGTAACAGAGTGAGATGTATGTGCATAAGACTGATGTGGAATCTGGTAGTGTGTGTGTCAACATTCAGGTAGTGTTAACAAACATTGCTCCCACAGGTCTGTCAGATATGAACACTGTACCCAGAAATAAAAGAATGATACCCTGTACTGGTACTGTTTACTTTGGTATTGTATGGCATTGTGACTGATGTAGTTGCTCTGAATAATAAGGTATTATTCATCAGTGTCACCCACACTGTGCTACATAATATAACTGTCTAGGAAACCCTGTATAAGAGTGTTGTAATACAAGGTCAGAATGTAAAATCACAGGAGAATTATAAGACAGAAAGTAGATAGGATATATACAGCAATATCTATATAGCACACACAACTGTGATGGACAGTGTTTTAGTTTTAGCAGACACAGCCATTGTCTGAATCCTGGGAGTTAAAGTAGGCTGCATACAGAATCATACCCCACAACTATACAGATCAGTCCAGAATGTCCAGTATATGGACCCATATCTGCTGCCTGTCACCCTGTCCCCCTGGGAAGTCAGTGGGAGGATCCCAGATGCTTAGGCAGCAAACAGGAAATACAATAGATTGTCACACATCTATGAGAACAAACCTGTCACCCTACCAACTCCTGAAACTGTTATGAAAGTAATAAGCCAAGTATGTCCTATCTACACCCCCATGTTGTCAAGCTGTGACCAGAGTGTGTACAATAACAGAGTGAGATGTATGTGCATAATACTAATGTGAAATCTGGTACTTTGTGTGGCAACATTCAGGTAGTGCTAACAAGCATTGCTCCCGCAGGTACATCGGATACAAACACTGTGCTGAGAAATAAAAGCTTGATACCCTGTACTGGTACTGTTTTCTTTGGTATTGTATGGAATTTTGAGTGTTGCAGTTGTTCTGAATAATAAGGTATCACTGATCACTGTCGCCCACACTGTGCTATATAATAAAACTGTGTAAGAAATCCTGTATAAGATTGTTGTAAATCACTAAAGGTTAAAGAGGCCAATAGTCTAGATATGTCCCTGTTCACCAGCATGTGGTCAAGACATGGCCAGAGTTTGTTCAAAAATACATGGACAGGTATGTGCACAACATCAACCTGGAATCAGGGAGTATGTGTAGAAACAGTTAGTGTTAAACATTTCCTACACTGGTATACCAGGTAAGAGGTGTATACTGCAGGTAAAACCAGTTCATGTATAAAGATGTTGACAGCAATATCACTGTCCAAACTAAGGCAACAGGGTAGTGCAGTAATACTTGTAAGGTACAGATAACAGCACTGACTAGAAATGTAATGCGACCTACAGGAATATACTAGTTGTTAATTGACATCTCCCCCCCACCATATCTCCAACAATACACTAAATACCCACCTCGACTGGTATGTGATGACTCCACTGTTATGTTGGGACATATGTCCTATTGGTTGATAATTATTTAAATCTGCTTCTATGCATGTGCTATATTGAAAAATACTCCAACATTGGTAGCATGGTACCATCAATGTACCTGCATGCTGTTGTTATTACCACTGTGGTCCCATATATGCATATGTTCCATTTGCTATCCAACTGTTGGTGTCTGGGTTAAGGGGAATATCTATGCATGCTGTTATACCTAACCCTGGAATGTGCTGACTATTACTAAACCACAAATGATGATACACCATAACCACCATGGCACGTATGGGAATGCAGGTCCCAGTGGACCCACCTGTCCCACCTCAGCTGGCCGTGGCACTGGGCACCAGCACATCTGGGGCCCAACCCGGGACCTCCTCATCTGTTGGTCCTGCACCACCTTCGGGTGGAACTGCCTCAGGGGATGGGGCTTGCCCCCTCTGGGAGCAGGCGCAGACAGGAAGCTGTAACCCATCACTAGGTCCAGGTCATGGTGCGTAGAGAGCCCAATCAGCAGTTTGGAGATCTTCTATGCCAGCTCAAGGGCTGCTTTTCACAACAAGAGGGTCAGCCTGTCTCTCCAACTTAGCTCCCAACACAGCCACCTTCGGGGCTGTGAAGGTGCACTGGTGACTGCATATGGGAAGGAATCTCAGTCCCACTGTTTCCACTAGGGGGATCATGGGCTTCTGATTCCCCAACACCCCTCCACATCAAGGTGTTTACCCCCCACATGTGTCATATACCACCCCTGTATGCATCTTGTTTGTCTTGTCTGTTAACCTACCGAATCTACTTCCCCCAAATATACCTACTATCCCTCCCCAACATCCCAGTCTCACCTGAAAAAAAGGGCATTCTGTTCCCAAAAAAGAATATTGCCCCATACATAGCTGTCCATTTCGCACGTGTCCACTGGACACATGCAATATGGTCTAATTGGCATCACAACATATTATTGTTGTCCTAAACCCTCTCTCAGGGATTTGAGTGTCCAAACCTACCTCCAAATTCAGTGTATATGCACAACTGTTGCTGTAGAAGAAATGGGCGGCTATGGACCTTCCCAACACCCTCCTGCACATCCCTAGCTACTCTCACCAATGTCTTTCCCTCTTTATGCCCCTTTTTCACCACTTTCCTATCAAACCCTTTTTTCTTTTCTTTTAAAGAAATTAGTACTGGGGTAAGTGGGAGTAAGCACTTTTAAACAGCTGTAAGTGGGTTTAAGCAATTTAGAAGCTAACTGAGTATAAGAAACTGTAACTGGAAGTTATGTGCTTACCAGTTTGCAAACCCACACAAACCCACTTACAACTGCTTAAAAGTGCCTTAATCACTTTGTATCCAATGGCACATGTTCTGCCCAGCAACAAAATAAACAGCCTCTGCCAGGCTCAAACACAGGATGCTGCACACCATAGCGAAAGTGATTTACCACTAAGCCGTGTCAAATACACATAGCACTGGTGTTTTCACAATTATATTGTCCAGCCCAGTCATTTAACAGTACAGAAAATGTACTTAAACATGTAGATGTATGTGTGTCCGTATATATATTTATATCTAAATAGATATATACATATCTACATATGTATACATATATATATATATATATATATATATATATACATACATATGCATATGTCTATAGATATATATGTCTACATATATATGTATATATATATATATATATATATATATATATATATATATATATATAAGCAGCTATATATATATATATATATATATATATATATATATATATATATATATATATAGGTATATACAGACATACATCTGTAGGTAAAGTTGGGAACATAACAAAAACATATATGTCCGCATGCACCGTAAATGGGGTTGAGAGGGCCCAAACAACATACGTTTTATACATGTAGGTACCCCCCCACAGCCAAACACGTCTGCCCTGCAATACACTACCAACTGTTGCAGATCACATAACCAGGACCTAACACAACATGGGCACAAGATGTTAACAGAACTCCATCCCACATCTATGATGTCAGGCTGGTGTCAGTAACATATCATGCAGTACAGTCTGGCTACCATAGGGAATGTACAATGTGGAAGCAATCAGCATCCCTAGGATACATATACACAGACACATATATGCAGATACAGATATACATATATATATATATATATATATATATATATATATATATATATATATATATATATATATGTAACTACAGATACACACACAGAGATATGTATAAGAAGATACATATGTAAAAGGGACACACAATACGGAACAGCCACTATGCCTACAGTTACCACCTTACCAACTGGACACTGTATGAGATGAGCCACCCATACAAATGCCAATTGTAGCCTGCAACATATAACCACAATGAATTCAAAAGATATAACACCACACACAGGTTTGAATACATGGGAAAGCTTTATTTGTGTACTATTACAGTTGTATATGACATGTCATATAGCTGTTTAGACACTGACATACATATAAACAGAGAAATGCAACTATGAAACAGTTATATTAATACAGTAGTCTGGAAAGGTTTACATATGTTGCTGTCCAGGACGAGGCCTTCAAGTAGTACAATAGTAAAGACAGACTGGGCCATAGGATACCAATCAGTCAACAGTAAGTCATGCAGATGTATAGTCCAGCAGCCTCTATCTACACTCGGTACAAAATCCCTAGGGGGTAAATATCTCAGTTGACACAATGGGATGTATCTGCTACATAACAAGGTATAACTGACACCATCACAATCACGATGACAAACAGAATAGTCTGTATGGCAAGAGGCAGTAGCCCTGCATTTACCCAAGCTGAATCGTATGGTAGTGTACATCCAGATACCTTAACGCATCTTACCTCTGATACCCCCACATATTATAATGGCCTATGTTAGTTATGGTGCATCCCCCCAGACTCAATAATACAGGGCCACATACTACTGTTGCATACACTGGCCTCTGGAGTGCGTAAGGGCACACATGTATTGTGTAGGTGAAGCCCACACATATATGGACCCAACCCCACATTATGTGTGGGGGACACAACAGCAGTGGACTGATGGCAGGAATGGCAGCAAGACATACTCACAGCCCACTATATAACAACCCCTGATAGCATGTCATATGTACAAAGCCTGGTATGTAGGTGGAGGACAGAGGCTGGAACACAGGCCCATATGTGTACAACTGTTCTCATACACTAAGGAAGTCGCTGGTGTTACTGGATAGTCTGCAACATACCCTTAGTCAGGAATATGAAGTTAGAAACAGAAATGGATGTAGCCATGTACTGATAGCACTCAACACACACACACTGCCAGTGATATATCTGACACAACACCTGTGTGTTGGACAGACAAAACATAATAGGCACACCTCTGACCATCAAAAGTATAGGCCCACTTGAGAGCTATGCAGACAGACTGCATTCCAAGTTAAACTAGTTTGTATACACAAACTCTGTAACACCTGTGCTATACAATGCATACAACACTACTCACACTCTGTCTGTAGTTCTGGAACCTCCTACAAATATCTAGTTGGCCTGGGCGTGCAGGTCCTCCTGTAAGAGGTATTGTTACCTGCTGTCTGTAACACTGCTGCCCACACACAGGAATCATGTCCATCATCCAGGAAAGGTAAAGGGACCATGCCCACATGATGTAGGGATTTATAGTATTTGCTCGAAATGGCAGTGGTAATTGGAAGTACCACACAGCATGCTGCATGCAGGTAGCAAGTGGGGGACACTGATTGGTGCAGAGGCCATCACCTGATTATGTGCATCACCTACAAATTCCATGCTGCAATCTTTGCAAAGCAGCTCATTACATTTACTTAAGAGAGATTGAGAGAGGGAGAGAGTGTGTGAGTATAAGGCACAGAAAAATAAACATCCAGAAGAGTCTGCATTCCCAGAACAGGTATGTGAAGTATATATGTATGTACCTGACTGTAGTACTTGGTCCATAATAATGGGATAGATGATGTGGAATGATTTATATGTGCCTTCAGATGTTATTGTAATGATGTTCAGCTGAACAACTGCTAAGGACAATAGAATCAGTCCCTTTGGGTAGTGGGCCATACCTGTCAGCCGTGCAGAGCAGCACTGACATATAAGATGTAAGCCATCATAGTGTGTGCTGTGTAATGGGAAGTATGTATATTACGTGGCCAATAGCTGGTGGTGGAAGTAATGCCATAATGATGGACACATGGGTTCCACAGCCCACCTCTTGCAGGATATTCAGATTAACCTGTATTGTAGCATGCAGGAATGCCATAGGTGTGCAATAGGGTTACCTGCAATCTGGCCCTACATATACCCCCCTAATGTCAGGCTGTGTCCATATGTGGCACCTGTCTGTGTTTTAGCAAGGCAGAACAGTGCAGCTGTGTAGAAAGGTGTTGTGAGATTGTAGACCTGATTTCTGAATTTCTGAATGTACCCCACGTATAGGTATGCATATGCGTACACACACACACACACACACACACACATATATATATATATGTATATATATATATATATATATATATATATATATATATATATATATATATACAGGTATGTCCTCAAATATACAGATACCCATGTGTAGACATATATATGAGCACATATATACATCACATATATCTACACATATATAGATGTATGCCTACATGCACATGTCTACATATATACAAACTCACAAACATATATGTATGTAAATACATGTCCCCTATATTACTACCACAGTGCTGCATGCTATGTGTGAGGAAACAGCACACATAGCAATACACACATATATCTACAGCTGTCAGTGTGAGCAACATGGATGGGTATGTCATATGTGAACCCCTTGTTGGGACCACGTTGCCCTTATCTGTGAAGTATGGAATGGGAATATGGAGTAGTATGGCAGGTATAGTTGTGGAGGTGGTCAGGGTTGGTAGATATAGAGGGCAGCCTAGAGGGGTGGTATGTGACACATATGGTGGGTAAACACCCTGGATGGTGTGTGTGGTCTGTGATGTGGACCCCCCATGGGCCCCGATATGGACATAATGGGAACAAGTCTCCCACCCACTGCTACTCACAACAGCAGTCCACGTCCCAAAGGTGCTTGGCCTGGAGGCAGAGCAGGAGGAGAATGTGGGCCCTATGAATGTGTACTGGGTGCCTCAAGGTGATGTAGCACATCCCACATGTGTCTGTGGAGCCTGTTACGGGACAGACCCGGGACCTTATCTCAGGGGACAGGAATATGTCTGTGTGTGCCCCCGGGGGGAACAACATCCCCTGGGTTAATTCCATCTGACAGTATTGCTGGACTAGTACATGAGGAGGCCCCAGGGTGGGTCACACATGTGATTTGGCCTGGTAACATGGGCAGATGATTTTGGAGAGGTGGTCTTGCTGTCCAATAATACATGTACATGCTATTGTGTCACTGTTATAGAACATATGTCAGTAGTAATAGTCTACACAATCCCAGAACATGTCCAACAGCATGCATAGATAACTGCAATAACACAGAATGTCAGACGTGCAGCAAACACATAGCAAGCATACCACAGGCATATATGGAACCATTGTGGCCCTAACAATGGCATGCAGGTGAATAGTCTGTAACAGGCCAGCAATTATAGTGTCCACACAGGGAACATGGCTACAAACACATTGCATAAAGTGTGGTACAGTACAATATCTGCCCCACTGGTAGGTATGCTGTAGCCATACCTATTGAGTTGTGTGCACAGTTTGTTGTCGCTGATATGGTGGGGGGTGACAGTGATATGTATTAAGAACTGTGGTAGCCTTGCTGCATGACTTGCTCACACCTGTGTCCATCTTTATGTCTTTCAGGCATGTTATCCCATGGAAGGCTGCCAGCCTACACAGCAGCTGAAAATGAAATCCTGCTGAATGAACTCATACAGCACTATACAATTTTGTTTGGCCAGGCCACCCATGATCAGCAGGACAGAACTGCCCTGTGGAACAACCTAGTCCACAGGGTCAATGATGTCAGACTGCACAACCGCAGTTATTTGCAGGTCCGGCATCATTGCTCTGACCTGCTTCACAATGCCTGTCAGCGTTCTGCTGCAGTCTGGGGGATCACCCCACCATGGGGGGGGGGCATGCCATCCATCCCCCCCGACAAGTGTGGAGGAGTTCCTGGCCAGCCTCGTGGCAGCTGCCCGTCTGACCAGCCACCAACCACTGAACACCTTTGTGGAGGTGGGTGCCACCCACATACCGGCTGAGGAGCATGCAGGTAAGGCCACAGGGCACATCAGTAGACCATTAATGTGTATACATCCGAAATGGCACAGGTAGAGCATGCATATCTGACATGTCATGGATATATTTTGCTGCTGCATAGTAGTGATAAACAGATGTCCATATGTGGTAGTATTGTGGAAATGTACTGTTGATGTATTGTAATACTGCATCCACCCTGTAGCAATGCCACAGGTGTGGCCACTGACTTTGCATCTCTCACCCTCTTATGTAGGACCCTCCGGGATACCACCAAGGCAGCAGCCTGTAGCTGGTGAGTATGGTTTATCTAGATGCTTGCCAATACACTGGGCATGTAATGGCGATGGTATATTCCATGCACACATCTAACACACCTACCCAGAAATCATGCTGTACATGTGCACGTATTGTTGCTGTGAAATGCACGGCATCACAGGGGTGATTATGATGGGGTATTGAAAGGGTATGTTAGACACCTGTATGATAACTAACATCCTGTCATTGTGGAATGTGTCCACAAGGAGTAACATAATGGTGGGAGACATGGTTTACAGTAGGGACATGTTTGGAACAACACCCATATACAGTGCAACACCAATGTATATACATGTAGGACAATGGCAACTGTTGCAGAATTATACTATGGCATAAGGCATTACTGTTGTCCACATTATAAGCTGGGACTAGGCTGTAACATGTGGTGTTCAGTGTATGGGATACTGCAAAGTGACACACATGTGTAGGGCTTACTTGTCATGCATCTGCAAAAAGGCTGAAGGAGGGGGAGGAGGCAGCATGACACACCAGTGCACTGCAGCAGGGATCCTAAGGATGCTACGAATGGCTGTATCTGCACATAATCAGGTTCAGGACCGGTGGCAGAAGTAACCCTATCCCCACAGCAATAGTGATGGCAGTGTGTGAACACCAAGGTATGTGCACATGAGTAGACCTTGCAATCATGCAGATTAGGGGGACATGTGTAGGGCAGACTGAACATACACTGGCAAATGCAGATGGCCCATGCTGGTATACCCCTGCCAGGAGTAGTCACTGCTGAAGTACACACAAGAGGTGTGACAAACTGTCATGATAAGGGTGTGCACACATATGCCCGCAAGGTGTGTATGCATCACAGTCAGCATCCACACACCTAATACATTCTGTAACACTGCATGTTAAAGTACAGGACCTATGCCACATATCAGGCTCATGTACTGTTAAAATATGCGGTGATGTGGTCCCATGGCAGATCAAGGATGGGTGATTCATATCAATAAGGGTGTGCACACCCCCCATAGCCACTGTATGCTCTGATGGTTGTCAGTGTAAGAGTATTGGATTGGTCATACATGGTCCTCTGATGTTGAGAGCTGTTAATCAGACATCAGGCATTCACAAATGACATCTGTCCACATATCATCCCAGGTATGTGTTTCTGGAAACATAGGGGCTGTGAACATTAAAGCTGACATAACCGACACAGTAGTACACATTCAGCAATGGGCTGTACACCTGTGAGGTGTGGTGCACAGTACATGGCAGGGTGCAGATCAGGTGCACAGCAATACTGTGTACATGGGTGCAGTGGTATCCAGGGGAAGGGGCATCACCTAGTAGCACAGCACATGCATCACACACATATATACTGTTGCTAGCATGGATTGACTATAGCTGCACTGCATGCTGTTGGGTACCATATGTTATGCATGTTGACAGATGGGTAATAGGAGGGCTGTGTGTACTATCATTATGCAACCTCACTTGCATGTGTGTGTGCATCCTGGTGGCTAGTTAGTTTGTCTTTAGGCTCACTCTGGTGAAGTGGAGGGAGGTTGATGCATGTAGGATGCATGTGTGTGTTTGTGTGGCTGGCCATGTATGCACATGTGTGATTGTGGGGTGTTAATACAGCAGTACCTCCCTTTGGGATCTTGCAGTACATGGACATGGACTGCCACATTACACACCAGGAATACTTGTCATGTATGTAATCACAGGACAGCTGATAGTATAATTTAGTCTGTAGCATGGAACAGGCATTGAGAGGGAAGGTAGACACCAGGTACACCCTTAATATCACATTCAGCAGAGAGGTCACCTACAACCCACGTATGCAGCGCAACAGATGCATTGGGGAAGTACTAGTCAACACCAGGCAGTGTATCCATATATTACAGTTGTCACATGATAGACTGATTGAGCAGCATATTTGTCATTTACTGAGCATTACATACACATGACACACCAGTGGGTGATATTATGGAGTGAACATAGTAGCCCACACATATAGGGGCCATGCTCATGATGTCTGGACTTACACAGGGTGAACACCAAATGATAGCAGTGAGGCCATCTAAAACCACTACACACAGGTCAGGCAGGTAATGTAGTAACAGGTCTTGTGTTTTGATCACTTGTGTAGGCATTTAGAGGACTGATATGTTAATGAGTGGTATCAATGTGTGTATGTTACCAAGTGTGAGGTAGGATGGGGTACATATGGACATATACATGGGACTATCTGCAAAATCACGGACAGGTAGGTATTATGATGGTGTGTGTGTATGTGTGTGTATGTGTGTGTGTGTGTGTGTGTGTGTGTGTGTGTGTGTGTGTGTGTGTGTGTGTGTGTGTGTGTGTGTGTGTGTGCGTGTGTGTACTGTTAGGCAGTGCTGTACAGGTTTTAAAGTGCGTTTATTGATTTCCTCCACAGGTGGCAAGGTGAGTCAGGGTCCCTCCTGCATGCAATCTGATGTTGGTGTCCATACAGACACCAAAGATGATGACAGTACTGTTGAGGTACAGGTGGGGTTGTCAGGGGCCAATACTGCACCATCATTTGACATCCCCCTTTTAGCCACCCCAACCCTGCACACAGTTTCAGTGCCTATACATACCTCATTACCAGTGGCCCTAGCGGAGGGACAGCTGGAAATTGGTGGCAGTGCACACGATAGTGTGGTGACCATGCCTACTTTGTCTGGTCACAGCAGGCATAGCCAGATGTCCAGCAGGGCACCACATAGGCAGATGTCCCAAGGTGCATGTGATTGGGCTGCTGGGCATCATGCCTCTGGCAGAGGTGACATAGCTGGTACCAGCAGGTGCATGTTTCAGGCTGTCTTGGAATTGCAGGCATGTTTGAAACATTACACCAGACAGGGCCTGAGGCTGCAGAGGGCTGCTGTCACATCTGCACGTGACAACTTTTGTGGACTATCTGGTGCTATCCGTGTTTATACCGAGCTCATAGATAGATGGTCTGGTGAGATGATGGCCCTCATAGACCATGGTATGTCCATGCTTGAACATGTGGTGGGAGTGCGGTGATGCCAGTGTGGATGTAGGCCAGCAACACCAACAGCTGGCAGTCAACCTGGATGTGCTAGGACACCAAGGGGCTCCCATAGTGGCAGTAGCAGCCCTGGCAGTGCAGGGGGGCACTGTCCATACCACACCACAGCAGGCCACAGCAGACATTTGTCATCATCAGGTGAGAGTAGCACATCAAGGCCTGTACCTGGACATGACCATGGAACCCCTGGCAGGCACAGTCCATGTGTCCGTGGCCAGGGGCAGTGAACTGCACACTCTGCCGGGTATGGTCTGCAGCTGTCCATAAACACCTGTGTAGGGCAACCACATGGCAGAACTGTGTGCATGCATACCCACACACTATACACACACCTAGGGCAACCCCATACCTACACACACCACATCACCATGCCCAACTCACCTCAGTACACCCCTCACCCACACACATGGTGTCAAATGTATGGCCCATCCTCAGCCTCTGGCAAACCAACAACACACCCTGTGCATAGGATGATACCTGTGCCACATCCCTGTCATCAATACCATCAATGCAGGGACAGACTAATATGGTTCTGATGCACACCGTGACTGTACTACAGTGTACCATAGTACTGCAGTGTAACATGTTGTAAGGAGGAAAGTGTAATGTATATATGTCAGGTAGTGTAGACATACAGCAATGATGTGTTACAGCTGTTAGTAACACTGGTTGATTGTGGTCTCTATAATGTTTTCCATTTGCATTGTAGGTGTACATATGTCAGCACAAAGATGCCTTGTGCATATGATGATACCTGTGCCACATCCCTGTCATCCATACCATCACTGCAGAGACAAGATAATATGGTTCTGATGCACACAGTGACTGTACTACAATGTACCACAGTACTGCAGTGTAACATGTTGTAAGGAGAAAAGTGTAATGCATATATGTAAGGTAGTGTCGCAGTCCAGCAATGATGCATTATAGCTGTTAGTAACACTGGTTGATTGTGGCTTCTATAATGTTATCCATTTGTGTTGTAGGTGTACATGTGCAGCACGAGGATGGTCTGCAGTCATATTCTACAATAGTGTATGGCACTGTGGTGACACCATGGCTATGACATATCTGGGGTACAGTTGAACACATGTTACTGGTTAGTATAGCAGTTATTGCCTGTGCCACATGGACAGGTGACCCACTGGGGCATGTATACCCTGCAGCCTGATGTCGACCCATCCACATACACACACACACTGTTACTTGGCAACACTGGGACTAGACCCCTACCTAGGTATGCAGTGATACTGAAGTGTGTGGCTTACATTGCACACGCCACACAGCATTTAGGGTGAGGTGTGTCCCAGGTTGCATGTTACATGCAGAACATCCCCAGACATGTACAGTATGCTAATGGGGGATGTAATGGGTGTATATGGACAATACATAGTGTGACATACCTTCATATGTCAATTAACAGACACATAACAGGCAGACACACATCCGAGAGACCAGGGCCTATCGCTGCTTACTAACTTGATCATGTGTCCAATGTGTTACAAGTAGGCTGCACACAGCACATGCAGAACTGGCCTGGATTGTGGTATCAGTTACATGTATGGTTGATGGTGACATTGGTAACCATAATGTGGTACATGGGACATATACCTGGTGTACCATGGTGTAATGACATTATAAATAGCACCCACATCCCCCAGTGGATATTGTACTCCCTGACACCCATGATGACACTCTGATATACCCACCATCACACATTGGCCATGACTGTGATACAACCCATTGTAGATCCCAACAGTTGTACTACAGGGATGTGCATCTGATGCACATGCCACATACATAACATGGTGTTGCATTGTCATGCCTTACTGATGGACAGCAGCAACACTATCTGTACTACTGTGTGGTGATGGGTATTGTAATAGGTGTATGTGGCCTCAGAATGCTGTACCGTACAGATAAATGGACATGCACACATACCCTTGCTTGCCAGAACACAATGGGTATCCCATGCCTATCAACCCATTTGTACAACACTGTTGTGATGGTACTGCAAGGCTCGTGTAGCCGGTATGGAAAGGAGCTTAACAGGGTTCATAGGTTCATAGGTTCATAGGTTCATACTAGGCTATCTGCCCAAGAGCATTTATAAGCCTAGCCCATAGTTATGTGGCTTTCGCCACCCCTTTAGTTTGAATAAAAACTATGCCTATCATTTTGCTGTGCCTCTGTTAAGCAGTGACACTGAAGTAATCCCTGGGGTATATCTGCGATCTCCCATCCATTGGTCAAGATTCCTCTTGAACAAGGCCAGAGAGGTGCTCTGCCTCACATGTACCGGGATTTTGTTCCACAGCATAGGGAGTCTCTGGGTGATGAATCTGTCCCTCCAGCACGTTCTATTTATAACCGTGTCAAGGTTTAAGTCTCCCGCCCTTGTGGTACATGTAATATCCCATACAGCAGCTGCCACAACTGGCTACGGAAATGGGTACTGTGGTGGTTGTGAAGGCCCTCATGGAATTCTCACATGCATGTGTGCTAACACATAGAACCTGCTATACTCAGTCATGCACATGTATACATGTGTCAGCACTGGTGTGCATCTCTGCAAGTGGGCATAGCTGTGTACCTAGCTATTTTTAAGAACAATTATTATCTCCAAACTACTGGGATAGCTATGGGCTCACCGTGCGGATGCACTTTTGCCAATAGCGTTTTAGCAACTTGGGAACATGAATTCCTTTTCCAAAATGAACTATATCAGGAAAATGTCACTTGGTACACAAGGTACCAAGATGACATGTTCTTTTTATGGAGAGGCCCTTTAGAATGTATTCCAACATTTATTGAGAGCCTATCCGGAATGACACATTTTTTGGAATTACTTATTCTAGTAGTTTAGAAGAAATAGCTTTCCTTGATGTCAAACTAAGTAAAGATTATGATTTGGGGAAATTTAGGTCAACCATTTATAGAAAAACTACATTTTCTAATACATATTTACATTTCACTAGATCCCATCCCTTACATCAGAAAAGAAGTGTAGTTAAGGGGCAATTTGTCTGGGCAGCTAGAATGGTGTCTGAATTAGCAGACTTTGTGACTGAATGTGAGAATATTCAATCCATGTTCATAGCACGGGGATATCCTTCTTGCTTTGTGGATGAGATAAGGCAAGAAGTTTATACAAAAAGAAAGCCCGGACATTTTGAACCACTTCTTGGAGGAGGAAATATGGTTAGTAGGATTGTAAATGATAATAGTGTTCCTAATTTGTGTTTTCTTTTTACTTATTGTACTGATGCTCAAGCTATATATAACATTGTTCGTAAGAATTGGAAGAGCATTTCAGATGACCAACATTTGGTCAAGTCTGGTAGGTGACAGGCCCATAATCACTTACAGGCGGGGCCAAAATTTGAAACAACTTTTAGAGCGGACAAAAATCAAATCAAATAAAAAGAATGTAGGGATGAAGAAATGTGGAACTTGTCAATACTGTAAACACATTTATGTTGGTAACAACATTGAATTGGCTGGGAGAGAATATTGTATTAATGGATCATTTAATTGTAGTTCCAATAGAGTGGTCTATGCGGCATCATGTAAAAAGTGTACTGCTTTTTACATTGGTAAGACTGATAGAAACACCAGACCACTCAAAAAAAGAATGTATGAACATCTTTATGCCATTGAGAAAAGAGATCTAAACAATGCACTGGCAAAACATATCTGCCAGAATGCAGATCATTCTTTTCTTTTCTCAGTTTTACATCAAGTACAACCTCATGTGAGGGGGGGCCCGTGGCAGTTAAAATTGGAACAACAAGAAGCTTTTTGGCAGATTCGTACTGCCTCTTATATGGTTCCAGGTTTGAATGAGATATTGTCCATAAAATGTTTTTTGAAATTAATGGCTTTAGGTAGGTAGAATTTTTTAAGAAAGGGAGGGTTTTGTGTGTTTAATGTATATACATATATATATACATAAGTATTTTATGGTATATTTATGTTTCATGTCTTTTGGTTTTACATATACTTTATATTGTATATTGTGACAAAAAACTTCTGTATGGGAGGTATTTATAGGGACCAAATTTATACATTTATGTATAAAGTTTAGGTTTAAATATATTCCTTTGTTTGCCTGCTTGCTGTTCATCATTTGGTTGGGATATATATAATATTATGTGTTATATTTTATTAATTTTAGATTTTTATAAAAGAATGTTAGGCTTAAATGCAATTAATTGTTTAATTGTTTAATTGGTATGAAACATCTATGATGTCATAATCAATTTGTAGTATTTAATGCTTTGAATGATTTTTAGGCTTGTAGCATTTTGTCTGAGGAAGGTGGGGAGAATCTCTCTACTGAAAGCGTTTATTAATAAACGGCTATTTGGTTTGAATTTGCTCAGCCTTTGCTTTTACTTCGTGGGCTTCCTTTTTTAGTTTTTGGTTTTTGTTTGTTGGTGACTGATTTTGCAAGTTTGTGATGTCCGGAGCGAACGAAGTTCCTGAGCAAGGCAGTGGGCGGAATAGAAACGGTAGCCAGCCACTATTTTCTCAAAATGAAGATTTTCCATCTGCAATGGAAGGACAGCAGCAAGCAGGATCTATTCCTTCCACGTTAAACACAACCTCCGTATCTAATTCTACATCTCAAAATGACCTAACAATTTTAATCAACCTCCTTATGGCCAAAGTGGATAACTTGTCCCAAAAAGTACATGAGACAAGTGGCCATAATGGTAATATACAAGCGAAAGCAACATCAGCGCTTAATATTTTACACACTGTTTTGCAAACAGGAAGAGGAAATACATCGCCGCCTGGGGCATACAGAGACAGGGTTGTAGACTCGAGCCAACAACCCGGAGGCAGTCACAATGTGAATGTGGCTTCTGCGTCTGAAAATAACTCAACAAATGGAACTCTAAATGTGTCTACCATGCCATGTTTATCTTCGCTTTTGGTGAATAAGGACTTTTTTACATCTGGTCATAATGGCAGTCAACTTGCTCAGGAAGAAAGGGTGAGTTCATTTTCGGATAATTTAAATACTTTCGATCTGAAGCTTTTTCGCTGCAGGAAACTGCAGCTGGAAATATCCTACCTTCGTGAATGCATAAATAAACATATTGTCCCAAAGGAGTTGCGTCAATGGCATTACCCAGCTGGGATTATAAGGAACTCTGAGTTTCATAGGGAGCTTCTTTGCTTGTTTGACAAGCAGGGGACAGATTTCATGGAATGTTTAATTAACTTTTATTCAATCGAAGTAGGTTCACTACAAGAAGAGTTGATTAAACTTGAGGCATTTTTACAACAGCATGTGGATTTTCTTAGATACAGGTATAATTACCAGAGGGTTCTTTCCAGCATTGAAGCCTCTATTAGCAAAATGGTCAGCAATGAAAAACGGAAGATAGAGAGGGACATGACTGATTACAAAAATCATAGAGCTTACCCCCCACCCCCATTGGGTCAAGTTGCTGTATGGAGGCAAGAATCTACAGAAGAGGAAGCTAATGACAACTTTAATCTTAATTCAAACACTAATGATGATGTGGATGAAGGTGAACCACAACCAGTTCGCAGAAGCGAACGGTTAAGAAACAATGGGGTAAACAACAATCACAATGGGTCTAATTTTAGCAATAATGCTCGGATCCTAGATGAGGGGGTGAATGAAGAAGAGAGCAATCAGGGTTTTCACAGGGTTACCACCACAAGGAATGCGACATCAAACAACTATCGAGGATGCAATCAGAGGAAGAAGAGGGGCAACCAGCGGAGACGTTAATTGTAGATCAAATTGACTCCGCTGATGTTTTGTCTTTGACACAGAGGCCCACAATACTGTATAATTTAAATGGAGACTTTAAAATCTATAATTATACGGTTTTAACAATAGAAGAAAGTATTGTTAATTTGTTTGCGAAACGATTGTCTTTCGTCCCTGATAAAAAATGTAACCTTGTGAATACTATTGTGGATTTAAAACTCTATGTTCGTAAGTTGAATCTTACATCTTTATTAGGTAATACTCCCTCTCTATTTAGTACTCACAGGGTTTCTAGCATTTTTAACCCACCTCTCAATAACACACTTAGTGTTTTTGAAAAAATGTGTGTGTTAGATCTGAGGGCCATGGCCAACAAACAATATTTTCCGTGTTGGGGGAAAAAAACGGATGAATTTGAATGTTAGTAACAACGAACTGGCATTCATTCAGTTACTTAATGAATGCCAAATTCGAGTCATGGCACCTGATAAGGGTGGGGGTCTGATATTAATGGACAATTTTGAATATGAAAACAAGATGCTGGAATACCTAAACACAGGTCCTTAAATTCTTTCAAGTATTAACGAGGTCAATATTGCTAACAAAAAAATTAGGGAAATGTTGGATGAGCTATTTCTAGAAGAAATAATAGATTATGATCTATTGCAATATCTTATCATGCCAGCTACTAGGATTCCAACCATTTTTGGCACCCCGAAAATTCACAAAAACTTAGCAGACCCTCCCTTTAGACCAATAGTAGATGGGAGAGGGTCTGTTACGTATGCTTCTGCTAAACTAGTCGACAGCATTCTTAAGCCATTATTGAAAAAAGAAGTCCAAATTTGCAGGGATTCCTGGAGTTTTTTAGAAACATTAGTAAAATTTCCTATGACCCCACTTTCATCTTTCTCGTTGTAGACATCAGGGACCTGTACACTGTTATTCCACACGAGTTAGGGATTCAGTGGACAGTTGATTTCATGCTCTGCAAAGGTGCATCTAAGGAACATATGTATTTAGTGGAAATGTTGTTAGACATTATACTTAAAAACAACTTTCTAATTTTTAAGAACAATTATTATCTCCAAACTACTGGGATAGCTATGGGCTCACCGTGCGGATGCACTTTTGCCAATAGCGTTTTAGCAACTTGGGAACATGAATTCCTTTTCCAAAATGAACTATATCAGGAAAATGTCACTTGGTACACAAGGTACCAAGATGACATGTTCTGTTTATGGAGAGGCCCTTTAAAATGTATTCCAACATTTATTGAGAGCCTATCCGGAATGACACATTTTTTGGAATTCACTTATTCTAGTAGTTTAGAAGAAATAGCTTTCCTTGATGTCAAACTAAGTAAAGATTATGATTTGGGGAAATTTAGGTCAACCATTTATAGAAAAACTACATTTTCTAATACATATTTACATTTCACTAGCTCCCATCCTTACATCAGAAAAGAAGTGTAGTTAAGGGGCAATTTGTCCGGGCAGCTAGAATGGTGTCTGAATTAGCAGACTTTGTGATTGAATGTGAGAATATTCAGTCCGTGTTCATAGCACGAGGATATCCTTCTTGCTTTGTGGATGAGATAAGGCAAGAAGTTTATACAAAAAGAAAGTCTGGACATTTTGAACCACTTCTTGGAGGAGGAAATATGGTTAGTAGGATTGTAAATGATAATAGGGTTCCTAATTTGTGTTTTCTTTTTACTTATTGTACTGATGCTCAAGCTATATATAACATTGTTCGTAAGAATTGGAAGATCATTTCAGATGACCAACATTTCGTCAATCTGGTAGGTGACAGGCCCTTAATCACTTACAGCTGGGCCAAAATTTGAAACAACTTTTAGAGCGGACAAAAATCAAATCAAATAAAAAGAATGTAGGGATGAAGAAATGTGGAACTTGTCAATACTGTAAACACATTTATGTTGGTAACAACATTGAATAGGCTGGGAGAGAATATTATATTAATGGATCATTTAATTGTAGTTCCAATAGAGTGGTCTATGCGGCATCATGTAAAAAGTGTACTGCTTTTTACATTGGTAAGACCAATAGACCACTCAAAAAAAGAATGTATGAACATCTTTATGCCATTGAGAAAAGAGATCTAAACAATGCACTGGCAAAACATATCTGCCAGAATGCAGATCATTCTTTTCTTTTCTCAGTTTTACATCAAGTACAACCTCATGTGAGGGGGGGCCCGTGGCAGTTAAAATTGGAACAACAAGAAGCTTTTTTGGCAGATTTGTACTGCCTCTTATATGGTTCCAGGTTTGAATGAGATATTGTCCATAAAATGTTTTTTGAAATTAATGGCTTTAGGTAGATAGAATTTTTTAAGAAAGGGAGGGTTTTGTGTGTTTAATGTATATACATATATATACATAAATATTTTATGGTATATTTATGTTTCATGTCTTTTGGTTTTACATATACATTGTATTGTATATTGTGACAAAAAACTGCTGTATGGAAGGTATTTATAGGGACCAAATTTATACATTTATGTATAAAGTTTAGGTTTAAATATATTCCTTTGTTTGCTTGCTTGCTGTTCATCATTTGGTTGGGATATATATAATATTATGTGTTGTATTTTATTAATTTTAGGTTTTTATAAAAGAATGTTAGGCTTAAATGCAATTAATTGTTTAATTGTTTAATTGGTATGAAACATCTATGATGTCATAATCAGTTTGTGGTATTTAATGCTTTGAATGATTTTTAGGCTTGTAGCATTTTGTCTGAGGAAGGTGGGGAGAATCTCTCTACAGAAAGCGCTTATTAATAAACGGCTATTTGGTTTGAATTTGCTCACCCTTTGCTTTTACTTCGTGGGCTTCCTTTTTTAGTTTTTGGTTTTTGTTTGTTGGTGACTGATTTTACCTAGCTATTGTCCAAGGTGATATGGGTTGTGTAGGAGTTATGTGTACAGTGGTATCCTGCCACCTACCATGTGGCAACAGGCAAGCCATTGACAGACACTTCTGTGGTGACCCTCAGTATCAGCCATTCTGCCAGGTGCCTCCTGTACATGGCCACTGAGGTGATCAAGTTGACATGCATGCAACATGCATTATAGCACATGGTTAGTGCCTGTGATGGAGACCTGTACCCAAGCATGTTCAGTTGACAGAGGTAGTGCAGTGGAGGCACCCATGGCATATGGTGCATACAGGGTGTTGGGCATCGAGCTGGCACCTCGGCATTTCGTAAAAATCTACTGCCAATCATTAGCGGACCAGAGTTCCACTGTGGCGACCTTTTACTGGGAAAAAGCCGAAAGAAAAACGACAACAGCAAATATATATATATATATATATATATATATATATATATATATATATATATACATATATATATATATATATATATACATATATATATATATATATATATATATATATATATATATATACATATGTGTATATATAGATAGATGTATATATATATATATATATCTATGCACATCCTATGTGTACAGATATGCCTGTTTATGTAGATATATCTGTTGATATCTATAACTATATGTGTATACATATCTATTCTGATATACGTATTACTGTCAAGATATATGTAGATATCCATAAGTATATGTGCATGTGTATCTCTATCTGTATATCTGTAGACATATATTGCTGTGTATATGTATATGTCTGAGTGCTTATATATATATATATATATATATATATATATATATATATATATATATATATATATATATATATATACATTTATACATATATATATATATATATATATATATATATATATATATATATATATATAGGTCTACTTGAAAACACCGACACACCAAAACATAGACGACGAAAACACAGAGACTGGAAGATTGACCACTGAGATGACCGACAGTTTAAAAGCCCGATGCTGAGAACACTGACATGTTAAGGTAAGTGTGCGATAGTGACAGACTTTAGGGTTTGGGGTGGGTTAAGTGAGTTAGGGCTAGGGTGCGGGTAAGGTAAGTGTGCAGTAGTGACAGACTTTAGGGTTGGGGCGGGTTAAGTGAGTTAGGGTTAGGGTGCGGGTTAGGTGAGTGTGTGATAGTGATGGACCTTAGGGTTAGGGTTTGGGTTAAGGTTAGTGCAGAGAAAGTTTTGTATGTAAGGTTAAGTGTAGGTTTGTAAGGTTTTTGGTGTGCTTGTGTTGTGTGTGTTTTTCGGAAAAGGTATTTGCTTTGTTTTGTTGATTGTTGGGATTGTGGTTTGTCGGGCATGTGAAGTTTTGTGCTTTTAAACTGTCGGTCATCTCAGTTGTCGATCTTCCGTATGTCCACCATATGTCCTGAACATGGAATGGAGCCCTACCTCAGCCCCAAAAGTCCCAACCTCTTTGTGAAAGGGGATGTCAGGTATGTAGTGCAAGTATATATGTAGACTGTTGCTGCTGTGATAGGGGTTGTCCGACACACCAAAACATAGACGACGAGAACACCGAGACCGGAAGATTGACCACTGAGATGACCGACAGTTTAAAAGCCCGACGCTGAGAACACTGACATGTTAAGGTAAGTGTGCGATAGTGACAGACTTTAGGGTTAGGGGCAGGTTAAGTGAGTTAGGGCTAGGGTGCGGGTAAGGTAAGTGTGCAGTAGCGACAGACTTTAAGGTTAGGGGCGGGTTAAGTGAGTTAGGGTTAGGGTGCGGGTTAGGTGAGTGTGTGATAGTGATGGACCTTAGGGTTAGGGTTTGGGTTAAGGTTAGTGCAGAGAAAGTTTTGTATGTAAGGTTAAGTGTAGGTTTGTAAGGTTTTTGGTGTGCTTGTGTTGTGTGTGTTTTTCGGAAAAGGTATTTGCTTTGTTTTGTTGATTGTTGGGATTGTGGTTTGTCAGGCATGTGAAGTTTCATGCTTTTAAACTGTCGGTCATCTCAGTTGTCGATCTTCCGGTCTCTGTGTTCTCGTCGTCTGTGTTTTGGCGTGTCAGTGTTTTCAAGTTGACCCATATATCTCTCTCTCTCTCTCTCTCTCTCTATATATATATATATATATATATATATATATATATATATATATATATATATATGTATATATACGTATACATATCCATCTATATATGTTGATATGTATATGTGTATATATCTATATAGATATTTGGATAATTATATATACATATATGTCCACCATATGTCCTGAACATGGAATGGAGCCCTACCTCAGCCCCAAAAGTCCCAACCTCTTTGTGCAAGGGGATGTCAGGTATGTAGTGCAAGTATATATGTAGACTGTTGCTACTGTGATAGGGGTTGTCTTCACAGATATGTTGTATGTGTGAGGTCACATCTGCTTTTAACATGTGCACCACTGGCTACTGACAGACATCCTAAGGATATCATAGTACAGTACCACTGCTAGCACAGTAATGATCCTGTGGACTAAAGCAGAGATATGGCTAATAAATGTGGACAGTCTGACACACTCTGGTAAGTCCAGATGTATACACAGAACACTTTAGTGCAAGACATGTAGACCAAGCCTGACAATGTGGATGTTAACATCCATGTAGACGGGTATTACACATAAATACTGGTATACATTTGCACCCATAGGTTATGCATTCACACACCCCTGTCTGCCCTGACACATAATAACTGCTGGTACAGAGGTGCCATGGCCACATACTACTCACAAGTCAGTGACATACATCTGTACAGCATCCCACTGCTTTGTCTGACATACATGATTGTTATGGGGGCCTGGCAGCAGTACATCTGGCAAGTATCTGGACATAACATCTCACTGGGTAAGTACACTAAGCTTCTAGGCATGTAGCAAAGCACTGTGCAGGCTACAGGCAGACTGGCACAACACTGGCCTACATTTATTATGGGGGAATACACATGTACCTGCATATATAGCAGGGTCTACAGGCATGTCACAGCACAGATTAACAGACACCTGTGTGAAACTGCATAACCACAACCAATATGAACACAGCCACAGCTACATATGGTAGCTAACATAATATTACAGTATATGGACTATCTGATGAACACCATCCTCATATGTGCCACTCACACACTAACCCTACATATCCTGGGCCACTACACAATGTGGTCCAATGCCTGTCTGTGGTATGGGACATGAGTGTGTTTGGCCCTACAAACTTGTAAGCTGTTAGGATACTATACACTGGAGCAGCATGCAACATCAGATAGAACAGGACCAACAACAATGACATCTACCACCGTCTGTACACAGGCCAAGGTACATATGCACAATACACACACTGTCGACAATCACCATAAGTACATAGATCTCAGTACTGTCCACACAACTACAGTATGCCCAGGTTATGTCCTCAAAGAAAGCCCCTACTATACATAACATGTGTCGCAGTCTGATATCCCACTGGCTTGTTATCAGATACAATGTCAATAAATTATGGTGTACAGGACATATGCACCTCTTATTGCATGACATATGTACACAGGTTGACAGGGTTGTGGTTGGAGGCACACACACAAGGCCAATATTGACATGTTGCTGAGATATCCTCATACATTTACTGATGAAACAGGGTTTGTTGCAACATATGTCCTATAAGGGATATGAGGTCAGTAATTTTCATGTCTGTCACCCTGTACTGTCTGCAATTCTTACACTATGCTTCTGCAGTTGACAAATAGGCGCTCTGTGGGTAATACAAGAAAGAAAAGGCACCACACACTGCTCAGTCTGCAGATGACCCTACAGATGGGGGTTTCCTCAGAAGCATAGCACTGACAAGACAGATATTAAAACATGTAGAACAGCCATATCCATACACACCCTGTTAAACCAACATTACTCCAAATGCAGAATAGCAGCACTTATATTCTGTAGTCATGTCAGGCATATCCCCCTCCTGTGTTTTGGTCTGTTTTCACAGTGTGTGTTGTTAGAGGTAAAGCCCCAATCCATCTGTGATGCTGTTTGCCAAACAACAGATCGAGTTCGTGCTCACAGTGAATGAAAAGGCCCAACACCAACATGATGTTCCTATATATTGGAGTGTGTGTCCATGCAATTGGCTATGGGAATGCTACCACAGCCGTTCCACATACAATCAGCTAGAGGAGGGCTCCAATTCATGCAGAGGCCATCAGCTGATCATGAGCATCACTTACAATACACATGCTGCTGCCTAAGCAAAGCAGGTGTAAGTTTCCACATCCACCAGTGAGGGGAGTGAGAGAGACAGACATAGGCAAAGATAAGTCATGGAGGGGTGGGAGAGTAAAACTTAAGCATACTTGTGTCACACACCTACCAGTACAGGGTATCAAACTCCTGATGATGTATTCCTATCACATGTCTATGCAGTTATTGGATGCGCCACATAGGTTACATGTTGAGGACCTCTCCAAATGTATATGTGATGGTAAGTGACATCTGCAACAGTGATATGGTAGCTATAGTACACAAAGTCAGTGTGCCACACAGTCACAGTCCTTAAGGCTAAACAACACACCTAACACACTTGTAATAGGTGACTCTATCATCAGACACACTGACGTCCCTCTCACCAGGCTGAACAAGGAGAAGGTCACTGTAAGCTGCCTGTCAGGTGCCAGGATCCGCCACATAACACAAGCACTCAGGTCACTCCAAAGCAAGTACAAATATGACTCCGTCATTGTCCATGCTGGTGTGAATGACCTGAGATGTACCTCCCTGGATTACATGAAAGAGACATAGAGGAGCTCTCTGATCATGTGGCCCAGGCCGGTATGACCCTGACCTTGAGTAGCATCTTACTCTCACCAAGAATGATACCACAATATAAAGACAAAATGATCAAGTTCAACAATTGGCTAAAGTATTGGTGTCACTCAAAAGGGAGCCAGTGTCTGTCAGCCTTGGATGACATGCTTGACAAGCCACGTTGCTTCGCTAGGGACAGCTTGCACCTGTCACCCCTGGGTTTTTGAATACTGGCCAAGGCTCTTGCCACCCCCATAATGCCTTTTTTAGGCAAGGCTCAAAAGACAAACCCACCTCCTTAGACAACACAAGGAAAAAGAAACTAAGGGTAATGCTGCTCAACGCCAGAAGTCTAAACCTCAAGATGCATGCACTCGAGGCTCTCCTCAGTATGGAGAATATCGATATCTGTGCAGTAACAGAAACCTGGTTCAAGGCTCCCGAGAGCACCCCAGCACTACCAGGCTATACCTCATACCATGCTTTTTGGCCCCAAAACTCGGACTGAACCACAAGAGGAGGGGGAGTATCCATATTCATCAAAGATACCCATACCTCCAGGCTAGTGGCACTGCACGAAGCATCTGAGACCATCCATGTACAACTAACAGTGGGCAAAACTGCCTTCCAGTTTGTAGCCTGCTACAGACCACCCTCCAAAACTCAGGAACCCCACTCGGCTTTCCTGAAGACACTGGAAAATATGAAGGTCTCTCCAAACACCATTATATTGGGTGACTTTAACTACTCAAACATAGACTGGGAGCACTACTCAAGCCCCAACACCCTAGCCCAACGGTTCCCAGAATTTATAAATGCAAATGCTATGGAACAACTGGTCACCACTCCCACAAGAGGGGAAAACATATTGGACCTGATCATCACCAACATGGGGACTCTATGTTCCATACCAGAGGTATACCCCTCATTGGTAAGATCTGACCATAAATTAATCACTATGGACATCCATATCCCGTCCCCACCCCCAGCAAAGGAAACCACGGTCAAAAACTTCTCAAAAGCAAACTTCCCACTTCTCAAAACCAAGGTGGAATCCTTCAAAGCCCCAGGGCCAGTGGAAAATACGGCCCAAACTGCAGAATCCTTTACAAACACATTCTATGGATACCTACAGGAATGCATGGATCATGCTATCTCAAATAAAACCAAGACACACTCCTCCAAGGGCAGGAGACCTGTCTGGTGAACCCCAGCCATAAATAAGCTGCACAACAGAAGGAGGAAGCTACTACATGATAGAGCAAAATCCCTGAAAGGGAAGGCAACTCTGATCAGTACTAGCAAGAAACTACGATCCCTCATAAAATCATCTAAGGCTAGCTTTGAAAGAAAAATTGCACAAGATGCAAAAGATAATCACAAGGCCTTCTTTAGTTATGTCAGAAACCTGGGTGGAAACTCCGAGATATGCTCTGAGTTAGTGGAAAATGACAAAAAATACACTGAACCCACAGACATTGCCAACATCCTGGCAGACAGGTTCAGTGCAAACCCCCCCCCTTCCCCCCCAAATGAGCAAATGACTATCCCAACAGAGTGTAGCCTCCCTGACATCACAGATGCACAGGTGAGAGCTGCCCTCTCCAAAGCAAAAAACACAGCATCAATGGGACCGGACGGTGTCCCGGGCTGTGTTTTACATGAGCTCCAAGAAGAACTGAACCCTCACTTAAAATCACTATTCAGCCTCAGCCTTACAACAGGGTATGTACCCAAAGAATGGTATGCAGCAACAGTGGTCCCACTCCATAAAGGTGGTGCCACAACAGATCCTGGAAATTTTCGCCCTATAAGCCTAACTAGCCTGGTCTGCAAAGCTATGGAGTGTATCATCATGGAACTCATAAACAAAGACATTGGGAACCTCCAAACACTGGATCCTACCCAATTCGGCTTTGTTAAGGGCAGATCTTGCCTCTTGAACATGATCTATTTCTTTGAAATAGTCACCAAGGCCATAGATGAAGGGAAGGTAGTCCACACAGCCTACCTTGCCCTTGCAAAAGCCTTTGACACAATACCCCACTCAGGTATCATAAATAAGCTCACCAACTTAAATATCAACCCCTATGTCACAAGATGGGTTGCAAACTGGCTTAGGGATAGAACCCACATGGTCAGAATTGCAGGTGCCATGTCAGACTCTAAACCAGTTACAAGTGGCATCCCACAAGGCTCAGTCCTGGGACCTCTCTTGTTCGGTATATATTTCTTTGAGGTACAGGCTAACACAGGAGGACTATGGCTGACAAAGTTTGCGGAAGACTGCAAACTGGGGTTCATAATTAACTCACCGGCTGACACAAGCATCCTCCAAAAAGGTCTCACAGAGACAGATAACTGGTGCCAGAGCCATGGCCTAAAGCTAAATGCCAAAAAGTGCATAGTCATCCCCTTTGGGAAAAACAAATTGCCCACAAATTACCACATAGGTGGTAATCCATTAAGTACGGAAGAAGTAATTAGGGATTTGGGGACCCAAGTAGATTGCAATCTCTCCTTTGACAATCACATTGCCAAAGTGGTTAGAAAGACATTCTATATAGCCCACCTTATCACGAAGGGGTTCACATCTAGATCAAGAGAGGTCATTGTGCCCCTCTACTCATCACTCATCAGACCCATAATTGAATACAATGCCCCATTTGGGATGTACCTTACCTGACACCTGCTACAAAAAGAAAGACCCCAAAAGTACCTCACCAAGAGGATCAAGGGACTCAAACAGATGCCCTACGCAGTTGGGCTAAAGAAACTCCATCTCTACTCAGTTGCTTACCACCTACTCAGAGGTGACCTGTGCCTGACGTATAAAGCCATGTCCAACCCAGAATTAATGGACATGCTCCACCTCAAGAAATCCAAATCCATGAGAGCTACACGCTCCAGTGACTTAAACCTCAGCACAGAAATAAATAGAACATGCTGGAGGAAGAGATTCATATCCCAGAGGCTCTCCTCACTCTGGAACAAAATCCCAATCCATGTTAGACAGAGCCCCTCAATGACCCTCTTCAAGAAAAATCTTGACGTTTGGATGGGAGATCGTAAATTTACTTCTGGGATCTTCTTTGTGTCACTGCTAGACAGAGGCACGGTAAACTAACCTTAAATGGGTTATCTTCTGTGACCTACTATACAGAGGCACAGTCAACCAATCTAAAAAGGGTGGCAAAAGCCAAACACTCTCTGGCTAGGCTTGTAAATGCCCTAGGGTAGATAGCCTAGTATCAACCTATGAATCTATTAACCTATATGGTAGGTGTAGTACACTTGCTTGTCCACATGAACAGGTGTCAGCATCAACACAGCCATAATCTCTCAGGGACCCACACACATTGACACACATGGCAGGGTCATGAATACAGCTCCTCACCAGTTAGATTGCCACAATACAGTACTGTGTAGTTATCACATGCACCACAGGGGTTATCCAGAGGTTATATGGGTAAACGTTATGTGGAGGTGGCTGACATCAGACAGCATGCTTCAGTATGCCAATGGGAGTTGTAGTGAGTGTGAATGTGGTCATAGGCATCATACACCACTCACACAGACACAGTGTGCCAGTACTGACATGCATGGGTGCATTACTTTATGGGTGTGTCGTGGTCGACTGTGCCAGATGTCTATACAAGGCTAGGTAATGGGTATACCTTGGCATCAGGCCACATGACAATGGTCTGCAGTGTGGCTCAGGGGTGTAGTGTCTGGATTGGTCCACACAGGTGGGCATTGTATTCACCATCCAGTCACCTGAATAACTATTGTGTGTGGCCATTGCTGTGAATTGTTTGCCATGTATGTGTTCTTTAGTCCATGACATGGATGGTGTCTGGGATGTGCACATATCCCTGTACCTTGGGAGTCTGGCCCATGTTGTGTACACAGATTGTTATCATCAGATGTGCCAGTCCTGGCCTCATGTGGTGGGAACTGGTAATGGACAGCAGGTTGACACTGCACCTACATTGATAGCATGATACAGGTATTCCCTGGTGTTAGTGGCATCTGTCCATACAGGGCATGTGTTTAAGGCATGTTATGTCCTTTGTAGGTCACAATTGATGGCACCACAGGTGTTGCAAGTGTCCAGTGGGGAACATAGTGAAGGTGCACTGTCTGCATGTACGTGCCTATTGGACTGATAGACAGGGTGACATGCCCTCTGTATCCCACTGCGATCACACCATGGTTACTATCAGTGGGTAATACGCAGGGTACTACCAACATAGAGGTTGTTGCCTAGGCAAGTGTGTGTGTGTGTGTGTGTGTGTGTGTGTGTGTGTGTGTGTGTGTGTGTGTGTGTGTGTGTGTGTGTGTGTGTGTGTGTTTGTGTGTGTGTGTGTGCGTGCGTGTGCGTGCATGTGCGTGTGTGTGTGTGTGTATGAGACATAGGTTGAGAGTGTTCTTTGGGTAATACAAGGGTTGCTAACTTTGTTTGCCAGGCCTTGATGTCACATGTAGGGGTATGGATTTGCAGCAAAGCTTCTCGGCTATTTCACATCTGTTATCCCTGTAAGGTGGACATTGTGACATATACTAGGGCCACCATATAAGAAATTTGCAAAACCCACTCCACAATGAGTTCAGTTGTTGCACACTCACAGCCACCTCCTCACAGGATATGAACAACAAACACAGACACACACCTGCCATGTCTGGCATTAAAACTCCTACCTAGCTAGTTTATTACACTACAGCACTATGCAGTTATAGGATGCACCATGGAGATTTCTGGAGTACTCTTTCCCCAAAGGTGTATTTCACAGGGAATGACATCAGCAGGCTTGCCAAAGTAGGGCATTTGAATTGTAGTGAGTGTGACTAGCTTAAAAATCACTGCTCCCAACACAGACATAGAAACACACACACAAACATCCAAATTTGCCATGTGCAGGAATAGAACCCCTTCAAGAGTTCTATATCACACTACAGCATTACAATTTTATAGGGCACGCCATGGAAATTACTGGAATACTCCTTCCCCAAAGGTGTATGTCACAGTGAATGACATCAGCAGGCTTGCCAAAATAGGGCATTTGAATTGTAGTGAGTGTGACTAGCCTAAAAATCACTGCTCCCTACACAGACATAGAAACACACACACAAACATCCACACTTACATTGCGTGGGAGTAGAACCCCTTCGGGAGTTTTATATCACACTACATCATTACGCTGTTATAGGACATGCCACAGAGATTACTGGAGTACTCTTTCCCCAAAGGTGTTTTTCACAGTGAATGACATCATCAGCCTTGCCAAAGTAGGGAATTTGTATTGTAGTGAGTGTGACTAGCCTAAAAAGCATCACTCCCTACACAGACATCGGAACACACACACAAACATCCACACTTGCCATGTGTGGGAATAGACCCCCTTCAAGAGTGCTATATCACACTGCAGCATTAGGTTGTTATAGGATGCACCACAGAGTTTACTGCAGTATTCCTTCCCCAAAGGTGTATTTCACAGTGAATGACATCAGCAGCCTTGCCAAAGTAGGATATTTGAATTGTAGTGAGTGTGAGTTGCCTAAATAGGCATTGTTCCCTACACAGACAGAGACACACACACACACACACACACACACACACACACACACACACACACACACACACACACACACACACATACACACACACACACACACAAACAGTTGCCATGTCTGGGATTAGAGCTCCTACCTATCTAGTTTATCACACTACAGCAGTACTTGGTTATAGGACACACCACGGAGATTACTGGGCTACATTCTTCCCAAAGGTGTATTTCACATTGAATGACATCAGCAGTCTTGCCAAAGTAGGGCATTTTTAATTGTAGTGAGTGTGACTAGCCTAAAAAGGCATTGCTCCCTACATTAACAGGGACACACACAAACACATACAGTTGCCATGTCTGGGATTAGAACTCCTACCTAACTAGTTTATCACTCTGAAGCAGTATGCAGTTTAGAACACACCATGGAGATTACTGGGCTATACATTTCCAAAAGGTGTATTTCACAGTGAATGACATCAGTAGGCTTGCCAAAGTGGAGCATTTGAATTGTAGGGTAGGTGACTAGCCTAAAAAACATTGCTCCCTACACAGACAGAGACAGACATGCAGTTGACATGTCTGGGATTAGAACTCCTACTTAACTAGTTCATCACACTAAAGCATTACTCAGTTTTGGGACACGCCACAGAGATTACTGAGGCACTCCATTCCCAAAGGTGTATTTCAAAGTGGATGCCATCAGCAGGCTTGTCATAGTAGGGCTATGGGGAGGGCGTGTGTGTGCATGGACCATATCCCATTCATCTAGAGGTTGACACACCACATGCAGGCTATATTCCACAGGTACATGTATACAGCTGCTAGATGACTACTTCCTTGTACAGTCATGTTGCGCAGCTAACACTTGCACCACATAGTCTGTAATGCTGATGGATACCGGTGGCTAATGTCTACAGTGAGTGACATTTACACCTCATGTGGTTGCAGCCATTTGGCTGTGTGTTGGGTGGGACAGGCCTCATAATGGATGGCTCCTTGTCACAGTCACTCTCTTCCACACATCTATGTACATCTACTTTTGGTTTATTATAGTGTGTTGTCCTTTGATATATGTCTGTATTCATATCCACTGTGTGTGCAAAGCATGACTGGTGCATAGTGAGGAGTGTATGCACTAACATCTGCAACTGCCAGATATGTATGGTCCACTGTTGATTGCAGACATGGGCTTCATTTATTTAAGTGTGTGAACATGCCCAGTATGACCATTCAGTATGTTGTTGTCTGACATTGCCTTCATTTCTCTAAGTTTGTGATCATGCCCAGTATGCCCTTCTGTACCGAATATGTGGATCAATTCCAGGTAGTTTATACTCCAGTGCAGACCTTTGTGTTGTACACCTACAGGTAGCACATGGTTTCTGCAGGGTATCCATTGATCATTTGGCAATATGGGGACACACTGTGCAGGGGATAGTGTGTACTGTAGGTGATTGTGTCTGTGCTGCTTCAGCACATGGTACTGCTGTTAGCAGAGATATTCATACCTGTGTACTGTTATACACTGTGATGTTTTCTGTCTTCATGTACTGTCAGGTGGACATTCTTGCTCACAGTGATGTCTTGGGTACAAGAGTGACTGCAGCTGTGTCTGTTATTGTGGGCAGATGCCTACATATTCATGGTAAGTTACCCCCATTCTGAAGGGAGAGCTGCAGACACTTGCTGCTGGGTCTGTGTGTCCGGTTCAGCACCTTGGTCAGTGCTAGTAGAGGATCCCATACCTGTATATCCATCAACATGACAGTATGGCCTTATCTTGCTGTGGCAATACCTCACAGCTGTACAGATTTGCACAGGTTACACAGAGGCAGGGGCCATGAGTTGGACATTACCCCTATTGTGGTGTATGATGTTGATATATGTATATTGTGGTGTAAGCAAACTTCACACTTCTTAAGACTGGAGTGGTATCCTTCAAGGCCCCCGAGCCAGTGGAAACCACAACCCACGCTGCTGAAACCCTTACAAATGCCTTCTATGAGCACCTCCAGGAATGTATGGATCAAGCAATCCCTAATAAAATCAAGACTCTTTCCACCAAAGGAAGGCGCTCGGTCTGGTGGACCCCAGCCATAAACAAACTCTACAACAAGAGGAGAAAGCTACTACATGACAGAGCAAAATCCCTAAAAGGGAAGGCATCTCTGATCACTACTAGCAAAAAACTACGATCACTCATAAAATCATCTAAGGCCAACTTTGAGAGAAAAATCGCTAATGACACAAAAGACAATCATAAGACCTGCTTTAGCTATGTTAGAAACCTGGGTGGAAACTCCCAGATATGCTCAGAATTAGTCCAAAATGATACAAAAATCACTGAACCCACAGACATTGCCACCATACTGGCAGACAGGTTCAGTGCAAATTTCTCCCCTCCCTCCCCCCCAAAAGGAGAAATATCTATCCCACCAGATTCTAGCCTCCCAAACATCTCAGATGCCCAGGTGAGAGCTGCTCTCTCTAAAGCAAAAAACACAGCATCAATGGGACCGGACAGTGTCCCCGGCTGTGTGCTACACGAACTCAATGAGGAACTAAACCCACACATAAGGCTGCTGTTTAATCTTAGCCTTACTACAGGATACATACCCAAAGAATGGCGTACGGCAACTGTGGTCCCACTCCACAACGGCCGTGCTTCTACGGACCCTGAAATTACTGCCCCATAAGCTTGACGAGCCTTGTCTGCAAAGCTATGGAGAGGATCATAATGGAACTCATAAATAAAGACATTGGGGACCTACAGACACTGGATCCTACCCAATTTGGCTTTGTCAAGAGCAGATCCTGCCTCTTGAACTTGGTCGACTTTTTCGAAACAGTCACGAAGGCCATTGATGAGGGTAAGGCAGTTCACACAGCCTACCTTGACCTAGCAAAAGCGTACACAATACCCCACTCGGGCATCATAGAAAAGCTCACCAGCTTAGATGTAAACCCATATGTCACAAGATGGGCTGTAAACTGGCTCAAGGACAGAACCCACAGGGTTAGAGTTGCTGGTGCCATGTCAGACTCTAAGCCGGTCACAAGCGGTGTCCCACAGGGCTCAGTCCTGGGCCCCCTCTTGTTCGGCATTTATTTTTCTGAAGTGCAGGCAAACATAGGGGGATTGTGGCTGACAAAATTTGCAGATGCCTGCAAACTGGGCACCATAATTGACACTCCATCAGACACAGACATCCTCCAGAGAGGTCTCATAGAAATGGATAACTGGTGCCAGAGCCATGGCCTTAAGCTAAATGTCAAAAAATGTATAGTCATACCCTTTGGGAAAAACAAGGTAACCCCTAATTACCACATAGGTGGTAATCCATTAAACACGGAAGAAGTTATCAGGGACCTGGGGACCCAAGTTGACAGTAACCTCTCTTTTGACACTCACATTGCCAAAGTGGTTAGAAAGAACTTCTACATTGCCCACCTGATCATGAAGGGATTCACATCCAGATCAGGAGAGGTCATTGTACTCCTGTACTCTTCACTTATCAGACCAATGATTGAGTACAACGCCCCATTCGGAATGTACCTTACCCGACACCTGCAGCAGTTGGAAAGACCCCAAAAGTTCCTCACCAAAAGGATAAAGGGGCTCAAACATATGTCATACACTGCCTGACTGAAGAAACTCCAGCTCTATTCAGTCGCATACCGTCTGCTCAGAGGTGATCTGTGCCTGACATACATGGCCATGTCCAACCCGGAATTAATGGACATGCTCCACCTCAAAAAATCCAAATCCAACAGAGCCACGAAAGCAAGAGACTTAAACCTCAACACAGATATAAATAGGATGTGCTGGAGGGACAGATTCATCACCCAGAGACTCCCTCCACTATGGAACAGAATCCCAGTCCATGTGAGGCAGAGCCCCTCATTGACTCTGTTCAAGAGAACTCTTGACGAGTGGATGGGAGATCATAGGTTTACCCCGGGAATCATCTCTGTGTCACTGCTGGACAGAGGCACAGCAAACTAATGGGTATAGTATTCTCATCCTAAGGGGTGGTGAAAGCCACACACACTCTGGCTAGGCTTATAAATGCCCTAGGGCAGATAGCCTAGTATGAACCTATGAGCAGGTATGCAGCTACCCATTTATGTATTTGCAGCCAGGGATAGTGTGTGCACACAGGTTTGTGTTGGACCTTGCACATTTCATGCTGCCCATGCTCCCACCACCCCCTTCTGTTATTCTATCCTCTTCCATACATTATGCATATATTCCATGATACTTTCCCTAAGGTTATCACCCCATCACAGATGTGTTTTGGTGTTGGTCCACAGTTCATGCAGTGGAACAGGGTGGACATGTTACTGTGGTTTGTCCACATGGCCTTTCATATGATTATGTGGAGTGTATTATGTTGTTATTTGGGTGTCCATGACATAACATGCATTGGCAGTACATGTGAGACACAGGCCTTTGGCAGAGGCCTGTGGGCCATTTTGTGTTGATGCAGACCAGCTGTGGCAGGCCGTTGCATTCTGTCCATCCTACAGCCTCAGACCGCCATACAGTATATTCCCCTGGGGTGGCAGGGTAGGTGTTCTAGGTGTTCATGCCAATACCTTCTATCAGTCTTGATCAGGTGGTGTGGATGCTGGCAGTGTGCTACCTATGGCTAGGGTCACCCTTGTATGGGACACCAGCACTGCATGCTGCATTCTTTTGCTATTGCCATATATAGGTGGGGTCATATTGTACCCATTCCTCACAGCAGGGATACGACCAGAGAGGTACCTGTAGGTGGTGTTTGGGTGAGCTGGGTGCATGTATGCTATGGACACAACTTGCATCTGACACACAGATATGTATGGGGCATTCCATATATGCTGGCATGTGCAGGTACATCAGCTGTTTCCCAATACATCAGTCCTACCTCCTTTGTGATCTGCTAGTGTTCAGGCAGACAACACAGGACCTTACTACAGGACCAGATAATGTGATACATACCTGTATTAACCACACACAAGGCAAGGTTGGAGCTGTAGTTCACCAACAGTTTATTGCATCACAAAATAAAAGAAACATAAGCGTTTTTGTTATATAAAATACATAACTTCATCAGATAAAAGCCAACATTCAAATGGGCACATATATACATGACATGCATTGTCACATGACAAACACCAATTAATGAATTAAAGCAACAATGTATAAAAATATAAAAACAGTTAAAAACACATATAACCATTAGTAGAATCCCCAGAGAAAATATGTATATATTTATTTAGAAAATAATGCATAAATATGAATGTAAAAAGCACATATTAAAAAAAATAATAAAAATATAAATATGTAAATATGTGTGTATAAATCCATAAACACATATTTATGTGTATAAATCTATGCTATCTCAATTCTGCCTTTATTTTTAACACACATCCTATAGATGCAATTTTATTTAAACCTGGGAACTCCACTGCATCCAGGTGCAAAATCCAATAATATGTGAGAACTGTACAAAGTCGGTTGTATTATTAATATAGTCTAAGAGAATGCCAATACTCTCTCTGTTCCCATTCCAAATAAATGGCAAGATGGAGCAGATGCTGAAGCAATGTATTTATGAGCACAATTATGATATACGGAGGAAAATCTACCAATGCCCTATATAGACACATTCTGGAATTCCCTGAACACCACTTCAAGTTCATTATAATTGAACAAGTGCAAAAGAATACAAGAGGTGGTCCCTGGCAATTGTTCTTGGAGAACTGTCAGCTGTACTGGATTTTGGCCTGGATGCAGTGAGGTTCCCAGGTTTAAAAGAAAATGCAATATCTGAAGAAATGAACAGCCAGGAATCCAGACAACTGAAGAATGAAGAAATTTAATCCAAAATTGTTAAGCACTTTCTTCCCTGCACAGATAAGAGACTTCCTCAGAACAAATGTTTAAAAATCAAGAAATCTTTCAGCACATAACCCAGCTTTTTACAATAACCCCATTTACACTTAATAAAGTCTTAAAGAGACCTCATCAATTCATTTATAATGCAATGTAAAACAGTGTTAAATGAATGCATACTTAAAAAATGTAGCTCATTATAATTTATTTAGCAAAATACAATATTTATAAAAATATTCAATAATTGTAATGTTAACCTAAATATGCTTCAATTTAAGTACACTTGATATCGAAATTGCTTCATTAATTCCTAGAAAACTAGCTGCATTCAATCGAAGTTGCCATCTCAATTCACAGATGTCCAAATGGACATCCAAAACCCTTCCCTGCAAATCCTTAGGCATCTGTTGTATCACTAAAAAACTTAAAACTATGATCATTATATTCTAAAATATGTCGGGCCAGTGCATTTGTTTGTTTTCTTTGTTTAATGTCCAATAAATGTTTGCTAATTCTATTTTTAAAACACAGAAAACAAACAAATGCACTGGCCCGACATATAGTTTAGAATATAATGATCATAGTTTTAAGTTTATAGTGATACAACAGATGCCTAAGGATTCACAGGGAAGGGTTTTGGATGTCCATTTGGACATCTGTGAATTGAGATGGCAACTTCGATTGAATGCAGCTAATTGTTCAGGAATTAATGAAGCAATTTCGATATCAAGTATACTTAAATTGAAGCATATTTTAGGTTATCATTACAATTGTTGAATATTTTTATAAATATTGTATTTTGCTAAATAAATTATAGTGAGCTACATTTTTAAGTATGTATTAATTTAACACTGTTTTACATTGCATTATAAATGAATTGATGAGGTCTCTTTAAGACTTTATTAAGTGTAATCGGGGTTATTATAAAAAGCTGGGTTATATGTTGAAAGATGTCTTGATTTTTAAACATTTGTACTGACGAAGTCCCTTATCTGTACAGGGAAGAAAACGCTTAACAATTTTGGATTAAATTTCTTCATTATTCAGTTGTTTGGATTCCTGGCTGTTCATTTCTTCAGTTATTGAGTTTTTCACTGTCCATTTGGTTAAATGAAATTGCATTTATTGGATGTATGTTAAAAATGAAGGCCAAATTGAGATAGCATAGATTTATACACATAAATATGTGTTTATGGATTTATACAAACATATTTACATATTTACATTTTAGTTGTTTTTTTTTAAATATGCACTTTTTACATTCACATTTATGCATTATTTTCCTAAATAAATATATGTATATATTTTTCTGAGGAATCTACTAATGGTTATATGTGTTTTTAACTGTTTTTATATTTTTATACATTGTTGCTTTAATTCATTAATTGGTGTTTGTCATGTGACAATGCATGTCATATATATGTACCCATTTGAATGTTGGCTTTTATCTGATGAAGCTATTTATTTTATATAACAAAAGTGCTTATGTTTCTTTTATTTTGTGATACAATAAACTGTTGGTGAACTACAGCTCCAACCTTGCCTTGTGTGTGGTTAAAACATTTCTGCTTTTCTGTAGAATCTAATGCATACCTGTATGTACAATTCCAAGGGTGTGTCCATCTCACAGTTACACAATATATACTGTATGTCTGGTGTACTTCCCCTGTGTACTGCTTGTATATCTAGCCCAACAGCCATGCCATGTCAATCTTTCAGATGGTGACACATATTACTACCATACATTTACAATGGCTTACTGCTAGCATGTGTCATACTGGTGGGAATTGTCTTTGGCACTGCAGTTGTGAAGACTTGGCCCTGTCATCAGCAGTAGTGGGCAATGGCCACCAAGTCATACCTTAACATGCATACATACTGACCGCTCTCACACAATATGAAATGCACACCAACCTAACACACGCATACCTGCATGTTGTGCAAATGCTACAATCTATCCTGCTACCTTGGCCACCTCTGGGCATATATGCTGTACTGGTATTATACATAGGGTTGTGGGGGGGCACACTTGACTGTATTGACATGTGCACATCGGATTGGAGGGGCACACCAGACCATTGCTACATTTCTAAATAGGTTTTGGGGGGTGCACCTGACTGTTACTACATTTCTAAGTAGGGTTGGGGGGCACACCTGACTGTTACTACATTTCTACGCAGGAATGGGGGAGGGGGCACATCTGTCTGTTTCTACATTTCTACACAGAAGTTGGGAGGGGGCACACCTGACTGTTACTACATTTCTACGCTGCATTGGGGGAAGAGGCACACTTGACTGTTTCTACATGTCTACATAGGATTGGGAGGGTACACCTGAATGTTTCTACATGTCTACATAGGATTGGGGGGCACACCTGACTGTTACTACATGTCTACGTAGGATGGGGGATACACCTGACTGTTTCAACATTTCTACACAGGATTGGGGGGCAAACCTGACTGTTTCTACATTTCTACACAGGATTGGGGGCTACACCTGACTGTTTCTACATTTCTACACAGGATTGGGGGGCATACCTGACTGTTACTATGTTTCTACATAGGATGGGGGGCACACCTGACTTTTTCTACATTTCTACACAGAATTGGGGGGGCACACCTGACTATTTCTACATTTCTACACAGGATTGGTGGGCACACCTGACTGTTTCTACATTTCTACATAGGATAGGGGGGGTACACCTAACACTTGTACACATTTTCTGTGACTGTACTGTTATGTCAGGCACTCCATTTCATTCTGTATTCTAACATATCATGCTGACTAGAGGCATATCAGTGTACTACAGGTCTTAGGTCTGACTGACCTACATATTATTTTCTGACTTCCTACCCTTCAGAACTAACATCCCACTGCCTGACCTGATGTAGTCTGTCTGTGTAGACCTGGGGGGGGTCACTCATAGGCATCATTCAGAGGTCATAGCACAGCCTTTGTTTGTGTTTGTCTACACCTGTCCTGCCGGCTGAGACTGTTATTGGGTATGTGAACCTCCATGACTGGCATGTGTGAGTCATATGGACACACATGTGGCCCAGCACATTTCCTGCATTGGTTTTTGTCGCCCTGTGTTGTACTGGATACTATGGTGACACCAGTATTTGTTACAGATCTCATGATGTCACTATAGGTGTCAACTATCTGCTGGCATATCATTCAGCCACCCGATTCCCTTGCATGCTCACATCCATACCATAGATACAGGTAACAACACATACTACTCCATTCGGCAACTGGTAGGTTGAGTTACTTACCTTGTGGGTGTGCCACTATTGAGGGTGGTGCTGCAGGGCTGCCTATGTCGGATGCACATAGTACGCTCCCTACACGTTTGAGCACATGTAGTGTCATGTTTGGCATCCCTTTTACTGTATGTGCGAGTCAGAGAGAGGTGTCATTCCCCAGTTCCCTCCTGTGTCAGTGTATGTGCTATGCATTGCCTCTTTGCCAAGGCCATGGCATACTGGGCATGCCTCCTTCTGCCTACTGGGGCAAGCTCAGGTTGTTCCTCTTCCGAGTCACTCTGTGCCTGTGCAGGCCTTGGCAATGGTGGGGGGCTGTGGGGCCCTGCCCTGTGCTGTTCCTGCTGCAGCTGTTTCCATGGGATCATATTGTGTAGCATGGCACATATAATGACAATTTGGGTACATATAGCTGGTGAGTACAGCAAGGCTCCACCAGATGTATTCAGGCACTGGAACCGAGACTTGAGCATCTCATACACGTGCTTTATTATAATTCTGCTTTGTGCGTGTGCCTCATTATGGAGTTCTTGTTCGGGTGTGTGTGCATTTCTGATGGGTGTCAGCCAGTGCGCAAGACAGCATCCACAACTAGGGGACTATAAGGGATGTCCCCACTGGCAAATCTCTGGTACAGCTGCATCAGATGCCAGATGTGGGAATAGTGATAGCTTCCAGGACAGCCTGCACACACATTCATTATTATGCCCTGGGCATCACACACAACCTGGCAGTTGATGGAGGAGAAGCCCTTGTGGTTGATGAAGACCCTAGCCCGCTCACCGGGTGGTGCTTTGATGCATATGAGAGTGCAGTCTATAGCACCTACTACCTCAAGGTATTCTGATATTTGGTGGAATAGATGCATATTACTGGCCAACGCCTCACGGGTGTTGGGGAAATATACGTGCTCTCCGACATGTGCTGACATGGCATCCAGGAACTGGTGGAGTATCCTGGATGCTGATGCCTGTGAGAGCCCCATCATATCCTCAGTTGGACTTTGGAAGGTGCCTGTAGTATTCTTAGGCCTACACATACCTTGGTAGCCACTGGGATGGGTACCCCTCTGTTAGTTCAGTGTGTCACGTGTGGCCGGCACAGCTCAACAATTTGCTGTAAGAGGTCCCTGTCCACCCTATAGCACTTCACTATCTCCAGCTCATGTAGCCCCTGGTAGGTTACCCTGGGTCTGTACAATCTTCTCCGTCTCCTCCCTGTGGGTTGGTCAACAGCATTCACATCCTCACCACCCTCAGCCTCTTCCACATGTTATTGTATGATAGCTATTGCAGCCCCTATCATTTTGTTGTTTTGTTTGTTAAAAGTTCCCTGCTTGTATACACCAGTGGTGTAGAGTATGGGAAAAAACAGAGGGAAAGGTGTTCTGGGCTGGGCTGGTCTGGGCTGGTCTGCTGCCTGTGTAATTGTCTAATTCTGATACATTTCACCTGCCAGCTATGCTAGTTCTCCTAGATTACCTTCCTACTGATGTTTTCCCTTCCCATTGCCTTCCTGTTTATCCGGGGGAGCACCACGCAAACACATTGTTCAAATGTGCACAGAGCTGCTATTTCCTGGTTTACATTTTTTTATTTCCTTTAAAACCCGGTGCGCATTGTGCACACCTGCTTAGGCAATGTAAAGAGTGCTAGGCAGCCTCAGACACACACCCTTGCCTAACTCTGCTTAGCTAAGAGCAAACCCGAGCCACAGGGCTCCAATCCTCTTACAGTATGCCTGACACACACCCCTATGATGTCAGCTAACGCCTAGGCTTGCACCAAGCTATTCCTGCTCTTACACTGCTGGGTGCTGACTAGCATGCAGGAGAAATCTAGGATTCAAAAAACACCTTCACAAAAAATTCTCCATAAGCATATAAGCCATGACCAATTCAGGAACAGGAATATCACAGGAACACCACTTCAAGAACAAGTATTTATTAATACCAAGCATTCTGGTACCTCGGCATCTTGCCTTCTAATGGAACAATTCTAAACACAACTCTTGTCCTTATAAATTTATACACCACTACCAGCATAAATTACATCAATTAAGCAATCAATATACCAATTAGTTATTTGACCACTTGGGCAGAAAGCCATCAACTTTTAAACTTTTTTAAACTTTTTAAGATATTTTTATAAACTATACTTATCACAATGCATCATTCTGAATGATATAATATATAGAAATGCATATATAATTCATAAGCATCAAATTCTATTTTATCATATAGGGCAATTCTACATATCATAAGAAATATAATTTAATTTTATTTAATACAAAAATCCACTTCATTATACATTATATATCATTTTATGTGCATCTAGTAGAGTAACCCTACCCTACTAGAACATTTTATATCAATAACATTTAATGTGCAAAAACACTTTTGAAATATGCATATGTGTGCATAAAATACAACAAATATACATTTAACATGAAGAAATTTACTTATGTATATATGTATATATGTGGTGTATACATTTATAAGGACAAGAGTTGTGTTTAGAATTGTTCCATTAGAAGGCAAGATGCTGAGGTACCAGAACATTTTGTAATAATTTAATACTTGTTCTTGAAGTGGTGTTCCTGTGGAATTCATGTTCCTGAATTGGTCGTGGCTTATATGTTTATAAAGGAAATCCAGGATTCAGTATCACTCCCCTCATTTGCATAGGATTGCTTGCTGATACATAGTTACATGTCCCACACTGAGCCTCCCCCCTTAGCAATCATTATTCACCGGCCATGTTGTCTTCTGCCTGCCATTGAGTATAATGGCAAAATAGTGATTTTGGTTACACTGCTTATTTTATGTTTTTTTTCTTATTTTCTGCACAGTACCATTTCCGTGCGGCTGCCCTATGCTAAAACAGCCGAGATCGGCTAAAAAAAGTAAAAGTTGATTTTTTTAAATTTTGCTAATGTTTTCCAAGCCAATGGCCTTATAGTTGGTCATTGGCATGCTTTTTAATCATATCCACCCTTTATTTGGATCTGTCATGGCTCCATTTTTTAATTTGCAGAAATGTACTCCGTTACTGGCAAAAGTACATTTCTGCAGATTACACTAGTCCTGCACATCCAGTTTCCAGTTTCCTGGATTGCAAATTCACCTCATTTGCATGAATTTCTCCTGCAAATGAGGTAATTTGCATACAGGGGTTGAGTCTGTGCAGGACTAGTGCAGGAGCGTTCGTGCACGTCCCTACAGGTTATTCCTGGATCGTACGGCAGACATATTGCCTGCCGGAGCTCCCACACTAGTCCTGCATGCCATGCAGGGCTTGCAGAATCTGGGGGAATAGTTTCCAAATAATGGGATTCATTCATTTGTGCTCAATATCAAATTAACTTTCAATCAAATGAGCCATTATTTTTGTTTTTCGATCAAATGAACCATGACACACACACACACACACACACACACACACAAACACACACACACACACGCACACACACGTACACATGCATGCACACATGCACACACACATGCACATGCACACACATACACAAACATACAAACATATATTTATATCTATATCTATCCATCAATATATATGTGTGTGTGTGTGTGTGTGTGTGTGTGTGTGTGTGTGTCTGTATATATAGATATATATATATATATATATATATATATATATATATATATATATATATATATATATATATATATATATATATATATATATATACACACACATATATATATATCTATATATATATATTAATGTTGAGAAAAAAATCCTTTTCAGAGGTTATTCAGGAGCCTAGGTTAGTTAAGTAGCTTTGTAAAAGTGACACAGCAGGCAAATGGAGGCTATGAGAATTGCTTGTTCACCAGAAGCAGCTCATTTATAGCTCATTGTGTTAATTAGATATGCACATACACTTACCCAAACACAGATACACACATGCATGCACATTTCTGTGTGTTTTCACATTTTTCGCATCGTGCAGCACTGCGGGGCTACAGTTAAACTATTCCAGGTGCCAGAAAGTCTGCTCTTCAAATTTTCCCTTAGAACTAGTTGGTTTCTCAGTAGTAGCACTAAAATCTGAACACCTGTGATTAGCACTTGCTCTAAAACATGCTGGAAAGCACTAGCAGGCATTAAACTGATACAAGCACTCAACTCTCCTTGTTCCTAAGGAGAAATTAAATTGTAGGCACTAAACAGCCTATAATTGTAAAGCACATTACAAAGGTAAGGGGAAAAAAGCTCTTGTACTTCACAAAAAAGCACCTAAACAGGCATGTCCAAGGGTCAGCTTCCGATAATTTCTCCTGTCCACCTGGTGAATCTGGGTATACTTGGGCAATGCAGCAACTGCCTCATGTATACAGACAACCCTCTCCTTCTACCACCCAACACTACAACCTGTGAGAGATGCACTTACATAGCCAAACTGGAAGCAAAGCTCTCTCCATCCAAGATTGTGCTAGACAGTCAAGAGGAGAGTTTAACACCTGCACTACACATCAAGCAATACATAGCCCTTCACAACCCACACCTTCAACACCCACACATAGCAACACTAAACCCACATATGCGGTGGCCCTTAACATTAACCTGCCCGAGCAACAAGGACCTTCGAAGCTGAAATGCAAACAAACACCAGTCACAACCAAAATGATACATAGCTCGCAACACCAGTGTGCCACCCAACAACAGCCTCCAAGGCAAGACATCATACCCAACACTTTAGTCATAGGTGACTCTATAGTCAGGCAGGGTCTATATTAGAACATCAAAGTTTCAAAACTTCGACTGTTCTAATATCGAACCCTATTCACCGAAAGCTGAAAACATCGAACATACAGAACTGCAAATTTTTTCCTAGGGAAAACATTTGCTGTCCAAAAACACATACACACAACACAAACACACCAAGCAAACAGCAATCCACACACATACGCCTAAAATCTTACACCTAACCCTACACTAAACTATACACACACCACTAACTATCCACTTAACTTAACTTAACCCAAACCCTAACCCTAAGGTCCGTCACTATCGCACACTCACCTCACCCGCGCCCTAACCCTAACTCACCTACCCTGCCCTAACCCTCTCCTCCACACAATCGCACACTTACCTGACCTGCTCCCTAACCTTAACTCACTTAACCCGTCCTAACCCTCACTTCCACACAATCCCACACATACCTAACCCATGCCCTAACTCTAACTCACCTAACCCTCCCTAACCCTCACGTCCACACAATCACACACATACCTAACCTGCACCCTAATCCTAACTAACATAACCCGCACTCAATCGCACACTTACCTGAACCTGACTCGTAACTTTCCACCACAGCGCTGAAAATACCGAAGCAACAGAAATGGACAACCAAATTCTTTCCCTAGGAAAAAATGTGGTTTTCTGTTGCTTCGATATTTTAAATTTTCGCTGAATAGGGTTCGATATTAGAACATTCGAAGTTTTGAAACTTCAATGTTATAATATAGACCCAGTCAGGCACACTGATGTCCCATTCACCAGGCTGAGGAAGGAGAAAATTACAGTCAGCTGTCTGTCGGGTGCCAGGATCCGCCAAATAACACATGCACTCAAGTCTCTCCACAACAAGTACAAATACGACTCTGTCATTGTCCATGTTGGCATGAATTACTTGAGACGTACCTCCCAGGACTACATGAAAAGAGACATAGAAGAGCTCTCAGATCATGTGGCCCAGGCAGGTATGACCCTAGCCCTGAGTAGCATTTTGCCATCACCCAGAATGATACCACAGTATAAGGACAAAATGATTGACTTCAACAATTGGCTAAGCTTCTGGTGTCATTCAAAGGGGATCCAGTATCTGTCTGCCTAGGACGACATGATAAACAAACCACGATGCTTTGCCAGAGATGGTCTGCACCTGTCACCCCTGGGATTCAGGTTACTGGCTAAAGCTCTTGCCACCCCTATAGTGCCTTTTTTAGGCAAGGTTCAAAGAACAAAACCACCACTGTAAAAGATACAAGAATGCAAACTCTGAAGGTAATGCTACTCAAGGCTATAAGTCTAAACCTCAAAATGCACTCTCATGAGTCCCTCCTAAAAATGGAGAACATCGATATGGAGCAGTAACTGAGACCTGGTTAAAGACTCCAGAGAGCACCCCTGCCATACCAGGCTACAACTCTTACCACACTTTTCAGCCACCAAACCAAGGATATTCACATCTCCAGGCTAGTTGCCCAACACAATGCATCTGAAATTATCCAGGTGCAACTAACACTAGGTAAGACTGCAATCTAAATTGTAACTTGCTACAGATCCCCCACCATGCCCCAAGATTCTCACTACACCTTTCTAAACATACTGGAAAATATTAAGATACAACCAAACATCCTAATACTGGGTGATTTCAACTACCCTGACATTAACTGGGAAAACTACTTGGGTTCCAACACCTTTTCCCAACAGTTCTTGGAATTCATAAATTCCAACGCCCTGGATCAGCTAATCCATTATCCGACCAGGGGCTCCAATATCCTAGACCTGGTCATTACCAACATGGGAGATAGATGCTCCACACCAGTGGTCACCCCCTCATTGGTCAGGTCTGACCATAAGCAAATCACCCTTGACATCCACATCCAACCCCCACCCCACAGTAAAAAACCTCCATAAAAAACTTCTCCAAAGCCAATTTCATGCTACTTAAGTCAGCGCAGTGGTGCAGCGGTTAATGCTGTCGCCTCACAGCATGAGGTTCTGCGGTTCGATTCCTGGCTGGGGTGCCTTATGTGTGGAGTTTGCATGTTCTCCCTGCGTTCACGTGGGTTTCCTCTGGGTACTCCGGTTTTGTCCCACATTCTAAAGACATGCTTCTGGAGTGTTTCTCCCTGGTCCTCCGCTGAAAACAGGATTTGTGGAATCTACTCGGACTTTCCCGGTCAACAAATGTTAAATAAAAATAAAATAAATAAAAAGTGACAAACTTCATGGCACCCATGCAGATGGGAGCTGAAAGTTCGACTGCTGAATCCTACACTAAGGCACTGTATGAGCACATCCACTCGTGCATGAATTGTGCCATCCCAAATAGAATCAAGATGCTCTCATCCAAAAAAAAGGAAGCCAGTCTGGTGGTCCTCTGCCATAACCAAACTATACAATAGAAGGAGGAAAATGTTGCAGAAAAGAGAAAAAATCCCAGGATGCAAAAAACTCCCTTACCAGCCTCAGTAAGAAGCTGAGATCCCTCATAAAATCCTCCAAAGCTAGTTACGAAAATAAAATTGCCAAAATTCCAAAGACAACCACAAGGCATTCTATAGTTATGTCAAGAACCTAACTGGTAAGGCTCAGATCTGCTCTGAGCTACAACAGAATGGCATGAAATATGCTGATCCCAGGGATATTGCCAATATCCTGGCAGATCGATTATTTGCCAACTTCACCCCCTCTCACCCCCTAAAGGGCCCATCTCAGTAACAAAAGATTGCCAAATTCTGGTAATCATGGCCACATAGGTAGAAACCACACTCTTCAAAGCTAAGAATACAGCATGCATGGGACCAGATCACATCCCTGGCTGTCTACTACACAGCTCAGCAAGCTCCTTGTGGTGCCCTGCAGAGTTCTACAAGTGGCCGAGAGACAAAAGAGAGACTTTGGACTTGATTAAGTATTGGTTTTGCTTGTTGTTTCCCTGAAATGCTAATCCCACCTAAAACGCAGATTTTCAGTTCTTCTGTGGATCCCTAGTGATATCTGCATTGCTTACTGTACTTATTTCTGTGTTGCACTTGAAAAAAGTTACTGTTTGTCATTTTTGCATTTAAGTTACCTATAACACAGTCACAGGCTACACACTTAAGTGCGCTAGCCTCCTCTGTGTATTTAAAGTAATTTAAGCTCTGCATTTCTGTTGTTTCTGAAAAAAAAAAAAACACAAAAAAAACTCCTTCTTTTCCCGCCTTTCTGAACTAGTCTAGTCCAGTTTTTAGGCTTTGCTGAATCCAGGACTGTGGTAAAGGTTCTTGTGTTGCCCATATCATACTTGGATAATTGGGTGGTTTCCTTGTTCACTGTGAGAGAAGGAACTCTGAGCAGCCTATCTGTCCATGTAGGAGTGGTCCCAGCCCAGCAACTTGTAGCTCATTGGCCATTTTGGGCTAATTTCTATCCTTTTGATCTCCCTGGTATAAAAACCGCTTAGCGTGGTTTTGCACTTGTATACAGCTCAGCAAGCTCCTCGTGGTGCCCTGCAGAGTCTTACAAGCGAGCGAGAGACAAAAGAGAGACTTTGGACTTGATTAAGTATTGTTTTTTGCTTGTTGTTTCCCTGAAACGCTGATTCCGCTTAAAACTCAGCTTTTCAGTGCTTCTGTGGATCCCTAGTGATATCTGCATTGTTTACTGTACTTATTTCTTTGTTGCACTTGAAAAAAGTTACTGTTCATCATTTTTGCATTTAAGTTACCTGTAACACAGTCGCAGGCTACACACTTAAGTGCGCTAGCCTCCTCTGTGTATTTAAAGTAATTTAAGCTCTGCATTTCTGTTGTTTCTGAAAAAAAAACAAAAAAAACAAAACAAAAAAAAAACTCCTTGTTTTTCTGCCTTTCTGAACTAGTCTTGTCCAGTTTTCAGGCTTTGCTGAATCCAGGACAGTGGTAAAGGTTCCTGTGTTGCCCATATCATTCTTGGATAGTTAGGTGGCTTCATTGTTCACTGTGAGAGAGGGAACTCTGAGCAGCCTATCTGTCCCTGTAGGAGTGGTCCCAGCCCAGCAACTTGTAGCTCATTGGCTGTTTTGGGCTAATTTCTATCCTTTTGAACTCCCTGGTATAAAAAAACCTCTTAGCGTGGTTTTGCACGGGTTTGCGCACTGTGCAGCGTTATTTAGCTGCGGTTAAACTATTCCAGGCTCCACGAAGTCTGTACTTCAGTTTTTCCCTTGAAACTTGATACACTTCAACCCAGCACTAGAAATAAGGCATTTTAAGACTGGCACTTACTAAAACTAGCACTAGCTTACAGCTGGCACTTCAGCCCTATACTCCAGAAGTATAAGGCTCTTTACTCATCCAATCAGCAATACAGTCCAAACCATCTATTCAGGCATGTTCAAAGGACAGCTTCAGGTGTACACTCCGGTCTAGCTGGTGAATCTGGGCATCCTGAGGCAATGTTACAATTGCCTCATGTACACAGACAACCCCCTCCTCCTCCCAACCAACACAACCATATGTGAGAGATGCAGCTACACAGCCAAGCTGGAGGCTAAGCTCTCTCAACCCATGACTGGATCATCCAGTCACAAGGAGAAGGGCAACACTAACACCACATTACCAGACTCACATAGACCAGCCATAGCTGCACCAGCAAACAACTCTCAGAAACACGCAAAAATATACTCAGATTCTCTAAATAAGAACCTGCCTAAACAACAGAGACCTCCTAAGCATACAACCAAGCAACCCCCACCCCACAACAGAAACCAGGTAAGACATACATCACAATGTCAGTGTGCCAAGCAAAAACAGCTCCTAAGGCTAAATAACACACCTAACACAATAGTAATCGGTGACTCTATCATCAGGCACACAGATGTCCCACTCACTAGACTGAACAAGGAAAAGGTTACCGTAAGCTGCCTATTGGGTGCCAAAATCCGCCACATAACACATGCACTCAAATCACTCCACAACAAGTACAGACATGACTCTGTCATTGTACATGTTAGCGTAAATGACCTGAGATGTACCTCCCTTGACTACATGAAAAGAGACATTGAGTAGCTCTCTGACCATGTAGCCCAGGCTGGTATGACTCTGACTCTGAGCATCATCCTGCCCTCACCCAAAATTATGCCAGCATATGAAGAAAAAATGATCAATTTCAGCAATTGGTTAAACTACTGGTGTCATTCAAAGGGGATCCAGTACTTGTCAGCCTGGGATGACATGCCTGACAAGCCACGTTGCTTCGCCAGAGATGGCTTGCACCTGTCGCCCCTGGGCTTTCGAATATTGGCCAAGACTCTTGCCACCCCAATACTGCCTTTTTTAGGCAAGGCTCAAAAGACAAACCCGCCTCCATAAACAACAATAATAAACAAAAACTGACGGTAATGCTGCTCAATGCCAGAAGTCTAAACCTCAAAATGCACGCACTCGAGGCTCTCCTTAGTATGGAAGAAATCAGCGTATGTGCAGTGACAGAAACCTGGTTCAAGACTCCAGAGAGCACCCCAGCACTACCAGGCTATAACTCCTACCATACCTTTAGGTCCCAAAACCAGGACCGGAACACAAAAGGAGGGGGTGTGTCCATATTCATCAAGAACACCCACACCTCCAGGCTAGTAGCACAGCACGTGGAATCTGAGACCATCCAAGTGCAATTGACAGCAGGTAAATTGACTGTTCAATTTATAGTTTGCTACAGATCTCCCACCTTGTCTCAGGACCCTCACGCAGCATTCCTGAGAACATTAGAAAGTATGAAGATTCTACCCAACACCATGCTACTGGGTGACTTCTACTATCCAAACATTGACTGGGAAAACTACTCAAGCTCAAATGCCCTACCCCAATGCTTCTTTGAGTTTATAAACTCAAATGCCCTGGAACAGCTGGTCACCACTCCCACAAGAGGTGACAACATACTGGACCTGGTCATCACCAACATGGGGAACCTATGTTCCACACCTGAGGTAAACTCGTCATTGGTAAGATCAGATCACAAACTAATCACACAGGACATCCACCCCCCCCCCCCCCCACACACACACACAGTCAAGGAAATCAAGGTAAAAACTTCTCTAAAGCCAACTTCACACTCCTCAAGACCGAGGTGGGAAGTTTCAAAGCTCCCAATCAAATGGAAAATGATGACCCATTGGCAGAATCCTTTACAAGCGCATTCTATGAACACCTTCAAGAATGCATGGACTGAGCCATCCCAAGTAAAACCAAGACCAACTCCTCAAAAAAGAGGAAGCCACTCTGGTGGACCCCGGCCATAAATAAACTTTCCAACAGAAGGAGGAAACTCCTGCAAGATAGAACAAAATCCCAAAATAAGACGGCATCTCTGATTAACATCAGAAAAAAACTGCGCTCCCTCATTAAATCATCCAAGGCCAACTTCGAAAGAAAAATAGCCAATGACTCTAAGGATGACCACAAGGCCTTCTTTAACTATGTCAAGAGTCTAGGGGCAAACTATCAGATATGCTCCGAGCTAGTGCATAATGGCCATAAATACACTGAACCAACCAACATTGCCAACATCCTGGCTGACAAGTTTAGTGCAAACTTCACTCCCCCCTCTCCACCAAAGGGGCTAGCACCCATCCCAGTAGAATGTGGCACTCCAGATATCTCAGACACACAAGTAAAGACAGCCCTTGCAAAGGCCAAAAACACAGCATCAATGGGACCAGATGGTATCCCAGGTTGTGTCTTACACAAGCTTCAAAATGAACTAACCCCCCATCTCAAAACACTATTTAAACTCAGCCTCTCTACAGGCTATGTACCCAAAGAATGGTGTACAGCAAAAGTTGTACCACTCCACAAAGGTGGTGCTACAACTGACCCTGGGAACTATTGCCCTATAAGTTTGACTAGCTTGGTCTGCAAAGCCATGGAAAGCATTGTCATGGAGCTCATTAACAGGGACATTGGGAACCTCCAGACACTGGACCCCACCCTGTTCGGCTTTGTTAAAGGCAGATCTTGCCTCCTGAACTTGGTCGACTTATTCGAAACAGTCACCAAGGCCATAGATAAAGGGAAGGTGGTCCATACAGCATATCTGGACCTCACTAAGGTGTTTGACACCGTCCCACACTCAGGAATCATAGACAAACTCACCAGCTTAAATATCAACCCCCATGTCACGAGATGGGTTACCAATTGGCTCTCAGATAGAACCCACACAGTAAGAGTGGCAGGCACCATGTCTGACTCTAAACCAGTCACAAGTGGAGTCCCACAGGGGTCAGTCCTTGGGCCCCTCCTGTTCGGTATATATTTCTCCTAAGTACAGGCAAATGCGGAGGGACTGTGGCTAACCAAGTTCTCAGATGACTGTAAATTGGGTGCAATAATTGACTCTCCGGCTGACACAGACATCCTGCAAAAGGGTCTCTCAGAGACAAACACCTGGTGTCAAAGTCATGGCCTCAAGCTAAATGCCAAAAAATGCATAGTAATCCCATGTGGGAAAAACAAACTACCTACAAACTACCACATAGATGGGAATCCACTAAGTACAGAAGAAGTAATTAGGGACCTGGGTACCCAAGTAGATAGCATGCTCTCCTTTGAGAACCACATAGCCTAAACAGTCAGGAAATCCTTCTATGTGGCACACCTGATCACAAAGGGTTTCTCATCCAGATCCAAGGAGGTGATTGTGCCCCTTTACACCTCACTCATTAGGCCCATAATAGAGTACAATGCCCCATTTTGGATGTACCTCACTAGACACCTGCAACAACTAGAAAGACCACATAAGTACCTCACTAAGATGATTAAGGGCCTTAAACAATTATCCTATGAAGCACGACTAAAAAAGCTCCAGCTCTTCTCAGTCGCTTACCGTCTGCTCAGAGGTGACCTATGCCTGACCTATAGGGCCATGTCAAACCCTGAACTAATGGACATGCTTCACCTCAAAAAAACAAGATCCCTCAGAACCACTCGTTCTAGTGACTTGAACCTACGCACAACAATAAACAGGACGTACTGGAGGAATAGATTCCTGTCCCAGTGACTCCCCTCACTCTGGAATAGAATCCCAAAACATATTCGACAGAGCTCCTCTCTGACCCTCTTAAATAGAAATCTTGATGAGTGGATGGGTAATTGTAAGTTCTACCCTGGGATCACTTCAGGAGCCCTGTTAGACAGAGGCCCAGGTTACTAATCTAATGGGGAGACGAAAGCCATCACTCTGTGGCTAGGCTTATAAATGCCCCTGGGCAGATAGCCTAGTACTTACCTATGAACCTATGAACCTATGAACTAAAAAACAGACTGGCGCCTCACCTAGGTGTCATGTTTAATCATAGCCTCACTTCAGGCTTCATGCCCACTGAGTGGCGCACAGCTACAGTTATCCCACTCTACAATGGGGGATCCACCTTGGATCCCGGGAACTACTGTCCCATCAGTCTGACAAGCCTGATCTGCAAGGGCATGGAATGCATTATCATGGAATTTATAAAGAAAGACATTGGCAACCGTCAAACACTGGACCCCACCCAGTTTGAGTTTCTGTAGGGCCAATCTTGTCTCCTGAACCTGATTGACTTCTTTGAATCAGTCTCCAGAGCTGTGGACGAGGGTAAGGTGGTCCACACAGCCTATCTGGACCTTGCCAAGGCCTTCGACACCATCCCCCACTCTGAAATCATAGATAAACTTACTAAGCTGGGCATAAATCCCTACATCACTCGATGGGTTGCCAATTGGCTTGCTGACAGAACCCAGACTGTAAAAGTAGCCAATTCTAAATCCAGCTCCAGACAAGTGACAAGTGGAGTACCTCAAGGTTCAGTCCTGGGATCGTTCTTGTTTGGCATCTTCTTCTCTGAAATATAGGTCCACACTAAGGGACTCTGACTAACAAAGTTCGCAGATGACTGCAAACTGGGTGCCATTATTGAATCCCCAAATTATGTGGATATTCTACAAAAGGGCCTTACAGAAACAGATGCTTGGTGCCAGAGCCATGGGCTCAAGCTTAATGCCAAGAAATCACGAACAAGAACACTATGAGAGACTACTTCGTAAAATAAACAGACGTTTAATGACTCCAAATTAATGTTAGCGCTTTCGGCTAAATCAAATATTTAGCCTTCCTCAGACAAACAGCAGAACAGGAAATGACATTTCTTAAAATATATGTATAGAACCAATTGGAATAAAGTGCATTTAGTAATTAGTTGTAACTAAGGTTACCTTAAAGTAGTATAATCCATTGCAAACATAAGCCTTGAATAAAGGTAAAGATAGAGTGCCTCTATAGGCATTGCAATGGAACAGCAAGTAATACTTTGTTGCAAGTAACTCCATTCATCAAAATATTTACACAGATGTTAAACTCTATAATTACTGGGTTATTTAATCATACAACTTGCTTCATACTTATGTGATATATTAAAATGTTATAAAACAGTGAATGATAAACTAAAAAATATTTGTGTATATTTTAAATTGTTACCAAAAATATTTCCACAATTTGGAACATTATTTCCACATTTAAACATTAAAAATACTGATTAGTTTTGCCCGCAGAATTCCTATACAATAATCATAAAATAATACAATTTTACATTAGTGCATTCTGTTAGGGAATAATTGATGTTGGGTCCATTTCATATCCAAATGTAAGAGACCTTCCCTATATGTGTTATCTGTTATACGATAACCATTTTAATACACATTTTATTGATAGGTTGTCATTGATGCCAGGTAATAAATGTGCTCTAACAATGCCCTAGCTAAGCATATTATTAGCAATACAGGGCATTCCTTCAACTTTGTTATACTCCAACAAAGAATGCCAGATCCAATGGGTGGCCCCTGGCAAATTAGGTTAGAGATAGATGAATTGATGTGGCAGGTACGAACTAGAGCACATTTATTACCTGGCATCAATGACAACCTATCAATAAAATGTGTATTAAAATGGTTATCGTATAACAGATAACACATATAGGGAAGGTCTCTTACATTTGGATATGAAATGGACCCAACATCAATTATTCCCTAACAGAATGCACTAATGTAAAATTGTATTATTTTATGATTATTGTATAGGAATTCTGTGGGCAAAACTAATCAGTATTTTTAATGTTTAAATGTGGAAATAATGTTCCAAATTGTGGAAATATTTTTGGTAACAATTTAAAATATACACAAATATTTTTTAGTTTATCATTCACTGTTTTATAACATTTTAATATATCACATAAGTATGAAGCAAGTTGTATGATTAAATAACCCAGTAATTATAGAGTTTAACATCTGTGTAAATATTTTGATGAATGGAGTTACTTGCAACAAAGTATTACTTGCTGTTCCGTTGCAATGCCTATAGAGGCACTCTATCTTTACCTTTATTCAAGGCTTATGTTTGCAATGGATTATACTACTTTAAGGTAACCTTAGTTACAACTAATTACTAAATGCACTTTATTCCAATTGGTTCTATACATATATTTTAAGAAATGTCATTTCCTGTTCTGCTGTTTGTCTGAGGAAGGCTAAATATTTGATTTAGCCGAAAGCGCTAACATTAATTTGGAGTCATTAAACGTCTGTTTATTTTACGAAGTAGTCTCTCATAGTGTTCTTGTTCGTTGTTACGCTCTTTTGGTTCAACAGTTTTTTCGTTTGTGGTTTAATGCCAAGAAATGTGGAGTTATCTCCATTGGGAAAAACCATGTACCCATGGATTACCACATAGGTGGCAGTACACTAAACACTGAAAGTGTGATGAGAGACCTAGGGACACAGGTGGACAGTGGTCTCACCTTCGATAATCACATCGCCACAACAGTCAGGAAATCCTTCTGTGGCACACCTCATCTCTAAGGGCTTTTCATGCAGGAAAAAAGGAGGTCATTTCCCACTGTACTCATCCCTCATTAGACCCATTATAGAGTACAATGCCCCGTTTGGTATGTACCTCACAAGACATCTGCAACAGCTGGAAAGGCCACAGAAATACCTCACTAAAAGAATCTCAGGCCTAAAGAAGATGCTCTATACTGACCATCTAAAAAAACTGCAGCTATACCCTGTGGCATATTGTCTACTCAGAGTCGATCTCTGATTAACATACAAGGCCATGTCAAACCTTGAGCTTCTGGACATGCTTGATGAAAGTATGTACAGAACTGCTTTAGCAGCTTCTAGGATGTCCCTGGTAGGTACATCTCTGAGAAAGGCTGTAGAGGTAGATGCAGCCCTGGTTGAATGTGGTCTTATCCCCTGTGGGATAGGTTTTCCATGGTGCTTATAGCAGAAATGAATGCAATGGCCTATCCATTTAGAAATGGTTTGCTTTGAAACGGCCTTCCCCTCTGCCCCTGCAGCAAACACCACCAGCAGCTGTTTAGATTTCCTGAGATATTTAATCCTGTCCAAGTAAAATCTAAGTTGTCTGTGCACATCTAAGGAGTGCAGTATACATTCCCTTTTGTTCTGTGGATTAGAAAAGAAGGTTGGCAAATGAATGGACTGATTAAGAGCCACACTGGATACTACCTTGGGCATGAAGGAGGGATTGGTCCTGAGGGACACTCTGTCCACATGAAAGATGATGAAAGGCTCCACTGCCATAAGGGCCTGTAACTCAGGCACCCTTCTTGCTGAAGTGATGGCTAAAAGGAAGGTTGTTTTCCAAGAAAGGAATTTCAACTCTGCATTTGCAGCTGGCTCAAAAGGAGGTAGAGTGAGTTTTTCCAATACAAAGTTAAGGTCCCAGGCTGGAGTTGGGGTTCTCCTCGGTTGTCTTAAGTTTTTGGCCCCTCTGAGGAACTGCTTGAGCAGCAGATGGGAGAAGAGGGGTGGTTCTGTGTTGTAATGCGCTGAAATGGCTGAGGCATGAATTTTAATGGAGGAATAGGAAAGGCCCTTGTGAAGCATCTCAGTTAAGTATTGAAGGATCTGAGGTAAATTGGATGCTCCTGTGCCCATCCCCTGAGTTTGGTTCCATGAACAGAATCTTTTCCATTTTTCAGCATAAGATTTTCTAGTACTAGGCCTCCTTGCCTCCAAAATGACATCCAACACTTGCTTACTGAGGAATGGTAACAGAGAGATCAGTTAATTAGCCAGGTTGCCAGGTTCAGTGTTTGAAGCTGAGGGTGCAGAATCTGGCCCTCCTGCTGGGACAGCAGGGTAGGGGCCTGAGGCAGGTGCCATGGTGCCAACAGTGACACATTGCGCAAGATGTGGTACCAGTGTTGGCGTGGCCAGTCTGGTGCAATCAGTATCATCCTTGGTATGTCCTGTTTGATCTTTAGTAGTACCCTGGAGAGGAGAGGCAGAGGAGGAAAGCCATAAACTGATAGATGTTTCCAGGTGAAGGACAGGGCATCCACTTTTCCAAGCTATTTTGTGGGTAGTCCTTGTACAGAATTTGTCCAATTGTTAGTTCTGGGAGGAGGCAAACAGGTCTATCTCTTGGCTCCCCCATCTGTTTACCAACATGTTGGATGTGTTTGGTTCCAGTTTCCACTCATGTGGGTCCATGAGATTTCTGCTTAATTCATCTTCCAGTGTATTTAGCTTTCCTGGCAGGAATTGAGCCTGTAGGTGCACTTGGTAGCTCAAGGCTGTGTTCCACAGAGCCATGGCTAGTCTGAAGAGAGGGTATGAGTGGGTTCCCCACTGCTTGTTTATGTATCACATAACAGTGGTGTTGTCTGTCTTTACCATTAATTGTCCTGGAAAAATGTGGTCCTTGAAGGCTGTCAGAGCATTTTGTACAGCTAGCATTTCTTTTTGATTGATATGCGGGTGCATTTGACTTGGGTTCCATTTGCCCTGAATGCACTTCCCTGCCAAGTGAGCCCCCCATGCATAGTCTGATGCATCTGTTGTTAGGGTTTGGGTGCCAGGGGGTAGCGTGAATGGCAGTCCCTTGTTCTGGTGGCAAGCCTCTGCCCACCAAAGGAACTCTAACTGTAGGCAAAGTTTGATAGGAATTATTGCTTCTAGATCCTGAGAATGTTGAGACCATAGGCTTTTTAGATACCATTGTAGTTTCCTCATATGCAGTCTTGCATATGGAATTAGGAGAATGCAGGGGGCCATGAACCCCAAGACTTGCAGTATTTGTCTTGCAGATAGCAGGGTCTTTGTGGACATTACTTTGAAGTAAGCTGTCAAATGAACTTGTTTCTCTGGCATGAGGAAAGCCATCTGGGAAGTTGTGTTCAAGCTTGCTCCCATGAATACAATTTGTTGGCAGGCATTTATGGTGTACCCCAGAGAAGTTAGCACCTTTTGTACAAACGGCAGATGATTCAATAGTACGCCCTGACTTTCTGCCTGAATTAGACAATTGTCCAGGTATGGGTATATTTGAATATTTCTTTGCCTGCACAATTCAATGACTGGAGCTAGGCACTTTGTGAATACTCTGGGTGCAGTAGATAAGCCAAAGGGCAGTGCAGAGAACTGATAGTGGATGAAGCCTGCTTTGAAGTGTAGGTATCTTCTGCAAGATTCCTTGATTGGGATGTGCAGGTAGGCTTCCTTTGAATCCAGTGTTGCCAACCAGGCATCCTTGCCTAGCATAGGAAGCAACTGGTGAAGAGTTAGCATCTTTTATTTTGGGATCACCAAAAAAGTGTTTAGGATAGGGAGATCCAGGATAGGACGCCAGGAGTTTTCTTTTCTGGGCACCAGGAAAAGTCTTGAGTTGATACCTTATCCCCATTCCGCTTCTGGGACAGTTTGAATAGCCCATATACTTAAGAGAGAAAAAACTTGCTTTTGAGCCTCTGCCCACTGATTTGGGGGTAGATCTGGCCAACCAATTGGGGATGATAAAGTGTGGAAGTGGAATCTGTATCCTTGGAAAACTATATTTAAAACCTATTTGTCCTGGGTAATGAGTTCCCAGTTTTTTGCCTGCAGAGGAATCTTTCCCTCTAAAGGAGCAGTCAGTTGAGAAGGGCTTGGAAGTTTTAAAGTTAAGTCATTGAGACAGTTTACCATAGGGGGAGTCTTACTACTCCCTGCTTTGGAAGTAGGAGCCCCCCACTGCTTAGTCCTGTGCATACCTTGGGACTGCAGCCTGGGTGTTCTGCTGATTCTGGGTTTGGACTGAGAAGGCCTGGAAGAGGCAGGAAAGGACCAATTCTTAGAGAGCCAATGCCTACTAAATCTTGGAGGCTGTACTTGCAGGAAATATTTAACAGTTTGCATAGATTTAGCGTTTTCCTCCATCTTTTTAAGTACTTCTTCTGCTTTGTTGCCATACAGGCAGTCCTGGTTTAAGGGAGCATCCAGCAATTTAGCTTTACATGATCTGGCAAAGATTGTTCCTTAAGCCAAGCATGCCTTCTAAGTACAGACCCAGAGACAGCAGCCCTGCAAGATGCCTCTAGTGAATCAAAATCGCATTGCAAATTATGTTTTCCAACTTGTTCAGAAGAATGCATTAAATCCTGTAAATCCTTATTTTCAGCGCAGTCAGGAATCATCATTTTCTGTTTAAGCAATCCAATAATATACTGCTGATACTTTAACATATGAAACTGGCAGTTTAAGGCCCTAATGGCCAAGGTTGCAGAAGTGTATACCTTCTTGCCCCATCTATCCAGCGCCCTATAATCTCTATCAGAGGGGGGTAGGATTTTTCACAGTCATAGCCTTAATGCCCTTGGGTCCCTGTGAAATGGTCTCAGGATCCACAGTAGGATTTTTAAAAAGGAACTTGTGAGAGTCAGGAACCCTGTAATATCAATCTGGTTTTCTGGGAGCAGGAGGTAAGGAGTCAGAGGCCAAGCTAGATTACGAAAAAGCATCATCAACGATGTCCAGTACAGGGGGGGATAGCTAAAGGCCTTTGTTGGGGCAGGAGTAAGAAATCCCTAAACCTCTTTTTAGAATCAGAGTAATCCTGGCTTTCCCAGCGAAAATGCTCTCTAAGAGTATGCAATGGTTCACCAAAAGAGAAATCCTCTGGAGGGGAAGCAGAGGAAATAGAGTCCTCTGCATCAGAATCCTCATAGGTAGAGAAGAGTAAATCTTGGTCCTCAGAGGAAACAAAAATTTCAGAATCCTGATCAGAAGAATCATAATCAAATTCAGTCCCAGGTCTCTTAGAGGGGGAAGGTTAGCTTCCCCTGATTAAAGTAATAAGGTCTTCAGCCATTCTTATCATTTGTTTTTTTAGGCATAGAGGCCTGACCATGTGATCTGGGCATCGGTTTTCTAGGCATGCATCGAGTTTTAGGCCTTGAAGAAGAAGATGGTGTTGGTTTAATATGCAAGTCAGTAGGCCTGAATACACCCTCAGAAGCCTTTGCCTGCACAATGGCTCTAGACCCATCCAAGGTAGAGACATCCGCAGGTTCCACAGTTGAAGCATCTCACGGCATACTGGACTCCGAATGGGTCTCAGTAGAGGCCTGTAAATCTGAAATAGCGGGTATCAGGGGCTGCGAAAGTGCCTCACTGAGTACCGGCAAACTGGCGACTAGCTTAGGAGAAGCGTCATTGGCAGTTTAGGACCTAGGCTGCCTGTCTCTGTCATTATCTTTGCATTTTTTCAGAAAGTTGGTAGTCGGGTGGCTTACCGAAGCCATATCTGGGTAATTGAACCGAGTACCAAAATATTTAGAAGCGTAAATATACCGACGATGAATAGTTCATTGTTTAAATAAAGCACAAAACTGACAGTGAGGTATGTCATGGTCAGGGCCTAGGCAAGGAATACAGTACGAATGAAAATCTTTATGAGGTATTTGCTTTCCACAAGAAACACAATTATTATGCATTACGTGGCTGTTTCAGATAACTTGAATAAACTAGCTCTGCCTTTAATTACTTCCTGCTTATTACTGCAGATTAATTAATGTCTCCTATTTAGAGACCTCTAACCCATCCTTTAGTTGAATCCCCAGGTTCATCACTAATGATATGAAGCTACCCCCTACCAATCCTCCATATTTTCTTTGTTCTTCACTGATGACTGACAATGCATTATTGTATCACAAAGCCTATTCCTTGACTCTGTTACTGTCACTTTGACATGGCTTTCTTTAATTATTTCATTCTGCAAAGTACAGTTGTGGAGTACAGTTTGCTTGAATCTTTTTTGAATAGTCCACCTTCCAATTGCAATGCATACTGTAATCCATCCAATCTGTCATATTGATCTTCCTCCATTTCATTTAACTTCTGAGTAATTAGGTTAAATGTCTGCCTCTCTCTCTCTCTCTCTCTCTCTCTCTTTTGTTAGTATACATGCGCTGAGATTTCTAAATATTTACTCACATTACAAACCCATGTTTTCCTTTCATTGATTTGTAAATTCTTTGTTTCACACTTTCTGTCCATTTAGTTCTCTTTTGTCTATATGGCTTGGAAAACGCACACACTACTCCAACTGCAGATGTATATGTGCCTGTACAAACAGGGATATTTCAAGGACATTTGCGATCAAGGGACTGTACTGTGTACCTAACATGTTATTGGCATTAATCATTACCCTTTTATATTGCACCTCATAAGCCAGCCTTGTTTTGATAATTATCACTAATCCCTTAAATCTTTTACTTCTTTTTAGATGCCTTAGTATGATATTGTGTTTCCCCCTCTAAAGGGCATTACTGCAGGTGTGAGTGTATGTGTGTGTGTGTGTGTGTGTGTGTGTGTGCGTGTGTGTGCGTGTGTGGGTGTGTGTGGGTGTGTGTGTCTGTGTGTGTGTGTGTGTGTGTGTGTGTGTGTGTGTGTGTGTGTGTGTGTGTGTGTGTGTGTGTGTGTGTGTGCATGTATGCGTATCTCTATATCTATACCAAATAGATGTATACACAGATACAGACACACAAACATAGACACAGATACACACAGACACACACATGCACATACTCACACAGAGTCACAGATAAATGCAGATTCAGGAACACCTACATTAAATGTACACTAAGTATATATGATCTGCTTTCAAGAACATCCCCACCACATTTTTGTGCTTTCCAGTCACTCAGAAAGATTACACTAAGTATACATGTAGTCTATACTTTGGGATAACCTGTATATTTAAGGTTGCAAGAATATCAGTAGGAAAACTAAAATTAGGAGAAAGAAGGGGTGAGTTATGCTTGTGTTGTCTGTTCACTCAGAACAGTGTACACTTAGTGCACACTTAGTAAAGGTGTTAATGAATCCCAGGGATGTGCTTTTGTTTTTGACAACCAGGAGCTATATGTAGGTGTTTTCTCACATTCAAATGCTTTGTTTAGTGTGAGTAGTGGACTTTATTACTTATTGTATGACCTCCACTGCAATTAGACTTGGGACTTGAAATAAAACTGAGACAGCCTTCTGTAAAATGTCTGTTCAAATTGAATGCCTCACTTCAAAGTTAAATAAGGATAAAAGTCTGCTTTCATTTATAAAGTCTTTGCTTATCTCTGGTGATCAAATCACACTTTTATTTATTCTACCAATAATCAGAGTAAAAATTTGATATCCTTCTCCACCTTACTGTGATACTTCACACACACACACACACACACACACACACACACACACACACACACACACACACACACACACACACAGACTCTCTCTCTCTCTCTATATATATATATATATATATATATATATATATATATATATATATATATATTATGTATTAAACAGGACTAGTCCCAGAAATTTACGCACACTAGCAATCTACCACTTGATTATAATTATTTGGACCCATTTTCATATCCTTCAGTCATGAATCCTTTCTTAGCGAGGTGTCAAATGTCTCTCTGATCTCCAATTCAGATACATCTCTGAAGGGGTACCTTACCCACCTCACTGGTAAAATAATCAGACTACTGGTTCAAGCTAAATCAACAAGAACTCTACTGCCTGGACTGGAGCATGTTTGTGAGGTTCTATTACAAAGCTGGCATTCGTGAACTCTGACCATCACCCTGCTATGTAGAAACCCTTTCACAAACTTTCATTTCATAGGTCTATTTTCCATCATTTTCTTAAATCCAGACATAGGTAAGAAATGTCACTTAACCTGCACTTCAAAATTATAACAAAACTAGTTCTGAAAGACATTGTATAGCTTTGCAACTAAGTTCCACTTTATCATTTTTCACGATCCTCAAATTTCTCTCATCTGTACGGTGTCTTATATCACAAAATACTCCCAGTGTCTTTTCATCTTTCTTTAGAATAATGAAAATAAAAGAGAAAATGTACTTCACTTAAATTGACCATTGTCATGACAAAGTTCATTCAGAATTGTGAATAGCAGGCAAACATTTTGTGTAGTGGTGTACAGTCTATCCCTCCCATAGGTAGGTTTTGCACTGTAAGTAATTTGGAATGGATTTAAAGTAGGCTTTACTTGCTACAGTCCCTCTATTCACTTGTACTGTAATTTTAACAAAATAAGAATGAATGGGCAGGCTTCAACCCTGTGTGTAGCCAGTACCACACAATTTTCACAATTTGTGAGTTTAATATTATAATGACTACATGGCAGTTCCCTTCCTTTAAGCTGCATTTTACAGCTACAGTACATATTTATAGAAAGAACACAGAATGGTAGCATGACAAAAGTCTTCTGCAGTAAAATCAGAACTCATACAATGATTTCTGAAGTAACAAAATGTGGAGAAGATTTTCTCCTGCTAGGTTCGTAGTTAAGTAATAGGCTAAATGCCCTTGTGGGCCATTTTAAACTAAGCCAATGTCCCTCAAATGTGAGAATCAAACTATTTAACTTGTGTCTGTGAGTTAAAATCCTAACTATTATTCCAGTCTCCAACCCCTGCATGACTTTTTTATTTTGTAGTTAAAAGTGAAGTAGATTGATTGCAGAAAATAATGATCTCCCTTTTTGTTCATTTGTTAACAGTTCAGTGTTGTTTTCATGCTAACTATCCATCATATGCATTTTTGCTGTCATCAATTACAAATGTTGATTTAGACAAAACGGCATATATAAAATAAATATGCATTATATCAAGGAAACTGTTGACAAGTAAAGGTTGATGGAATTATTTTTAGCATAAAATCAAAGGAGGTGAGAATGAGTACAAGACAGAATTTATTCCAGCTGGAAAGCTACACAGTATTTGATAGTGAGTTCTACTAGTGACATTTTTAATATACAAAAACAGATTAGTTTATTTTAAGAGGTTGCATTTGCAATCACTGAGAAAACCTTGGTGAAAGGAACTAATCACAATTGCAGCAGATGTCAAGTTATGTTATTTCAGTGCCAGGAGTGCTCCAATCATGCAGTTTCACAATTAATTGCAGTCCACACCTTGCAGTGTCATGCAGCTGAGTCATGAGTACACAGATCAAATCCTGAGGCAAAGAAATCTCTGCAATGAAAATAATCATTCAGTTAGCAAGCTACAGTGTGTCGAATTTGCAAAGCAGTCACAGAGGAGCATGTCATCAACAGAAATTTGTTCTAACATATAGCATAACATTGAAATTAGTGCATGTTATTAAAATGTAGGATCAGTGAGGTAATAAAGTCAAGAATCAACAAAAATTATTTAGCCTGAGCACATACGTGGATACTAATGTGAATATTAAAATCTGGCAAACAGATGAAAAAAGAGCAGTAGCAGATTTCAGACACAAAGTAAATAACTTCGTTGTGTTTATAAGTCTGATCAAATCACCAACTGGTATAAAACAATACAGTAGGCATGCATGCTAATGGTGTCCACTATCTTACTAGAGTCTGTGATGGAGTCATGTGGAGACACTTCTTTCCGAATGAGCAGGGCCTCTGAGAGTTATATATCTCATGGAAGTGGATGACAGATCTTGAATGGTTCCATATACACTATTGACCTGAGTAACCATGGATATGTGAAGGACAGCCTTATGCCCATAAATAAAAAAAGGGTGATTCTCAGCATGAATGACAAACTCAATCACAATGAGCTTGGCTGTTGCACTGAGACAAATGAGATGTTGCAGTTCTATTACTCTGTGGTGGTGGTGGGGGGTTGCAAATGAGTTTATAAAATATTTGGGCTTGATGGCTATGTTATATGAGGCTATGAAAGACAAAATAATGGATTTCAGGTGAAGAAAGACTAAAAGCATTATTATTACATTCATCAGGTGAAAGAGTTTTTCTTATATGTAACAGCATATTAATATTTTTTACTGCAGATTGACTGAAGAGCTGAAGTTACTTCTTTGCAGAACTTTGCATCCTCACACCAAGCAGTGCCTTCATTGCTTTGCTCATTTCATTGTTAGCACTGAAAGTAATGGAAAATTGTATCTGTCCAACGCTACAGTATTTTATTATTCTGTGACTTCTGTAGTGGTGTGGGAGGTATCCATTGAGATGGCTGCCTAGGCACACCTAATCTGCTACTGAACAAAAAGGAGCAGTAAAATGGCAATGCACTACTAGTAGAAAAGTCTAGAAGTCTGAATACAAGGAGGCTAAGGGCGTTAAAATGGAAAGTAAATCACAAAGAAGTATGTCCAGCCTCTCATCTGAATAATGGTTTATGGAGGAAGTATTAGACAAATTTATTATTATGCAATTTGTTCTCTTTTTATGTATTTGTTTCTGCATACTTCATACTGTAATGATATAAAACATATTGTACCTAGATTTATTGTTGCTTTCCTAGAATAAAAAAACTACTGGATGTATACCTTTGACACTATAATTAACTGCATATTTATTTTAATATTGTTACAATTTTTGATCTCATGAAGATTTTCTCCAGGGCCTCCACTGAAAAGGAATTTTGCTCATTTGGACTTTCCAAGTAAACAGATGCAAATAAATAAATAAATAAACAAATGTATAAACAAACAAAGATATAAATAACTAAATAGATTTTCTGCATTGAACACCAAGATGTTTCACGTAAAGGCAAACCTAAAGTACACCAATATGCTGGCTCTGATGCCAAGCCTTGCATGACCTTAAATTGAATGAAGTTGAGGAAGACATAGGCAGTCTGAGGTAAGCAAGTAAGAGTGTAACAGAATGGAATATCTTGACGGTCATTCCAGTCATAGACATAGTACTAGTTGTCTTGCTGGCTGATGAAGAGACAGTTAATATGAACTAATTTTTAGCAGTTCATTTTAAAGACTCTTGATCCTACCCACCATGGCAAAGGATATATGGGCAAACCATGCGGTGTAATTTAACTAATACAAGAAATACTACCACACTCATTTATATTATACTACTTACAACTATGTAGAGAAGGTATGTGCTTTGCACACTGTGTATATCTCAGAAAAAAAAATGTATGTGAAAAAGACGCTTTAATTGCCAAGGCATTTGCAGTGGCCTTCTGAAAATATACAGCAACTTTAAAAGAATGTCTGTTAACCACTGGGGTCAGCATCAAGTAAATTCAATGCTAAGTATTCAACGTATCAGCATGTTTTGCTGCATGACTCCTACATTAACATTCCCTGATGCAGACCATACCACAATGAACTTTTCTCCTTATTCTCTGATGATTTCCTAAAGAGAAATTGTACTGAAATTATTCATTATGTTGTCACTATTTCGTTATTGTTTCTATTATGTTTGGACTTTGGGCAATCAGATAACCTATTTTGCAGTGACTACTTTAAAGAAGATTCTGTGGTTTGTAGAGTAATATATTGCTGGCCATTGTTTGCAGACATGGCATTAAAACACAGTGTGTGATGTGTTTTTTGCGTGTACAGTCATTGGCCTAAGTGTATGTGTTTTGTGAGATGGAGTCCCTCAGCTTGATGGATAGCCTTGGGAGCATGGATATGGTGTGCTCAATGATGAAAATGATTAAACCTTTATTGTTACATGACATACGCTCAGCTGCTGAAGTGCACAGTTTAAGGTCCATCTTTGTTTGTACAGATGGGCCATAGCTCACCATGGTGTCCAGAGGTGCTTCCCATGATTTGTTACACTTGTTGTTAGGCTCAGTAACTGGATATGCAGCCTTACTCATACAGTATGGTATACTTCTTGGTTTATTGGCTTAGGCTGCTGTGACATTTGGGTGTCAAATTCTTAGGTGAAAATACTCTCTGAGCTAGACATTTATGAGACGCAACTTCAAAATTTAAGTTTTTGTCCATGTTTTCTTTTTCTTTTCTTTCCATTTCTTTAATTTGGTCACAAAAGACTAGGGCTTACTTTTAATAATAAACTGACACTGCTGAGAATTTTAGGAATAGGAAGAGAGGCTGTCATAGCCACAAGAAAAACACAGCTGAGTGCTACTCTATATGGATTGTTCCCTCTGCTCATACTGTGTCATTGCTAGCTGTAGACACATTTGCAAGTAATATGGCTAGCAAATGTTTAGTTTGCACCATGTCTCCAAATGGGACAAAGCTTATCAGTAATTTTGGTGCAGTAATGCAATAGTATACAAAATGCCCTGCTTGCCTGTCTTTTACTTTTTACCTTTCAAATCTAAGAGGTTGTACATTCTGACTCCACAAAAGACTGAACAAATTCTAGCATTATAGTGATTGCACATTATCGAGACCATTGGGACCATGCCATTTTCAAGGTGGTAGGTGTCTGTGTTCACCTTTATTCTCATTTTCCACTTTGGCTAACAGCAGGAACTTGTTCAATCTGATCATTTTAATTGGTTATGCTATTGCATTAAAACTTCTTCTATGACTGCATGTGTTGTTTGAAGTTCTTATTGCATATGGTACACATGTTACAGCTGCTTCTTTCCCTAAATGATTGCTAATCATGCTATGATGGAGATTGGGGTCTTTAATGAGGATGAACTTATGTTGTAAGTAAATATACAAAAAAGAAAGAAAATAAAAGAATACAAAAAGCCCAGTCTAACCATTTCTTCTCTGTTTTTCTCCCAGTTGGTTGGCTGAGATACTGCCATACATTCTGTTCCCTAGTGACTTGTCCTTGCTACATGTGGTCTATGATGTAATGGGCTGCAGCACAGAAACAAGACAGGACTGATCTTTAGATGCCGAGTGCAGAATTAATCTAGTGCAAGTATGCTTGCATGGCATAGGATATATATGGGAAGCATACACAAACATAAAATCCTTCCTGATATCTATTGAAGGAGGGATAGCATGACTATAACCACAAATCATTTGTTGAGGGGGTACTAGAATTGTGCACAAGACCCACAGTTTCATTCAGTTTGTAGATTCATCAGAAGTAGCTGCCTTAGTCATGAGAAGAAGCTCAAGGAATTCTACATTCTGTTCATTATGACCAATCACTGGTTTTAAACATTCAATACCAGAATGCAATGCACTCACCCTTATACATTTTGTAGGCTCCAGGCCAACATGCTTTCTGCCATCATTCTTACCAAACTCTAAGAATGAAAGAGGGGCAGTTTGTTCAGGTACACTTCAGTTTAATCAGTACCTTCCCCCAAGCTTTTGATGTGTCAGAAATTAGACAATGATCACATCTGGGGATAATGTCAAGGTACACTAAATAAAGGAGGCCATGTTTTCAACAAGTGTTAGTAACACAGAGTATTTCATATAGTATCAGTAGAGAAAGATACTCAGTGAAAGTGTGAATAGTGGTTGGAGCATAGCACCCATCACTGAAGTCTGTACCATTCATATTGAAGATATATATCATAAGGTGCTGCAGCAGATCTCAATGATTTTGGTTGGAGTGGATATAATGGAGATACTGGCTGCTTGTGAAAAATTATTTGGTTCTGTTGCTTCAAGAAAATATCGAGTTAGATAAATCAACACCATAGATACAGCAGTCTCCAAGTGCTAGGCAGGCCTGGGTAGGGGATTACCCCCTGAAACAATCCCCCAATGAAACACAGCTTTTTTGTTATCCAGGCACATGGAGACTAGTTGGTAGCCTTCAAGAGATATTTGAGTGTATTTCCAACTGCTTTTACAAGCTGTAAACTGTTCCCAATGCTCATCTGATAAGTGACTCCCAGCATGTTTACATGCATTGAATTAATATTATACAGCAATCATATTCAGCCAAGAGTTTTATTGATTTTCCGATTTTTGGACTGAAAGTTGTATGTTATTGATTTGCTGAATTCTGGACTGAAAGTGGTAAAATATATACTTAAATTTCATCGGAAAACTCATGGGTCAGTTTGTTGTTTCCCATGTGCTATACAAACATGTCAGTGAGACACTGGCCATTGTTCTGAATAAGTTAAATGTACAATGAGTGGAAGGACTTATTCCATGAGTATAAATGCTTCAGTCAACTATAACATTACCTCTTATAACTAAGAAGTGCCTTCTCAAAGTGTCCTAGTGACTTATTTCCTGATTAACTGAGAGACT